>NC_044063.1:2854518-2867018 GCF_902167405.1 Gadus morhua
AATCCTCCTCACTCCTCCTGCTCACTCCTCCTCACTCCTCCTCACTCCTCCTCACTCCTCCTCACTCCTCCTGGTCACTCCTCCTCACTCCTCCTCACTCCTCCTGCTCACTCCTCCTCACTCCTCCTGCCCACTCCTCCTCACTCCTCCTGGTCACTCCTGCTCACTCCTCCTCACTCCTCCTCACTCCTCCTCACTCCTCCTGCTCACTCCTCCTCACTCCTCCTCCTCACTCCTCCTCACTCCTCCTGCTCACTCCTCCTCACTCCTCCTGCTCACTCCTCCTCACTCCTCCTCACTCCCCCTCACTCCTCCTCACTCCTCCTGCTCACTCCTCCTGCTCACTCCTCCTGGTCACTCCTCCTGCTCACTCCTCCTCACTCCTCCTCCTCACTCCTCCTCACTCCTCCTGCCCACTCCTCCTCACTCCTCCTGGTCACTCCTCCCGCCTAGTAAAAAGGGGGATAATGCGTAGAACGCCGGTCATTATCGAAAATAAGGTTTATTTTTCCAGATATGACCGGAGTTTATACATCATCTCTTACATACAACACCACTCTCTCCCAACAGTCTTGTCTGCGCACTCTCATCCAAATACATCTTGTTTGCGGCGGAGGAGGGGGTAGATATAAAGACCGGACGAGAAACTGACATCCCCGTGCTGTCCTCCTTCCTCTTAAGTGAAGGAGCAGGCGAGAAAAGCGCTCTCCTGCTGGGCATTAAAAGCAAAAACCGCCGGCAGAAGGGGCGGGGCTGCCCAGGCTAGGGGGCAGGTCGATGGACAGGAAGTACCCTCACCACGTTGTTCCCCCCCCCCCCCCCCCCCCCCCCCCCCCCCCCCCCTCTGCTTCCCGCAGCGAGTTCGGCCGCGCGCCGCACATCCTGAGCTACGTGGGCTCTAAGGTGACGGTGCGGCAGGGCGACGGCTCCCTGGTGTACAGCAGCGTGTCCCCCTACCCCGCCCTGCTCCACAGCTACAGCGCCTCCGCAGGCTGGGAGGACGCACTGCGCCTCTGCCGCTTCGCCAAGGTAGCAACACTGCGCACGCTAGAGCGCACTCGTACACACGCACGCACGCACGCACGCACGCACACACGCACACACGCACACACACACACACACACACACACACACACACACACACACACTTATATACACACACACATAATAAAATAAATACAACTTTCTTAATCCCACTAGGGGCAATTTGTTTGCACACACACAAACCCTACACACACACAAATACATGCTAATTTGTACAAACGCTCACACAGACACACGAACACACACACACTCACTCATCCGTACACACACAGACATACACACGTACACACAAACACACTCCTATGCACACATACAAACCTACTGTCATTCTCATTCTCAATTCCCAGTCTGGGGCCTCACCTGGTGGTGGGGGGGGCCCTGGGGCCTCACCTGGTGGGGGGGGGGGGCCGGCCCTGGGGCCTCACCTGGTGGTGGGGGGGGGCCCTGGGGCCTCACCTGGTGGTGGGGGGGGGCCCTGGGGCCTCACCTGGTGGTGGGGGGGCCCTGGGGCCTCATCTGGTGGTGGGGGGGGGCCCTGGGGCCTCACTTGGTGGGGGGGGGGGGTGGGCCTGGGGGGGGGGGCGGGCATCGGGGCCTGCTCGCCTTCCCCCTCCGTGTTCCGACCAATCACGTTGCTGGAGGCGCGTGGTTGGTGGACACAGAACTCTTATACACTGTGCGACACAAACTGGTCCTGCGGTAGTAAACTGCAGACGTGTCTGTAGAGTTTTCTAATCAACACCGTGTTGGAGGTCGTGTCTCCGTCGCAAACAGGAAACAAGATGTAGCCCCCAGTGTTTCCGCTAGAAGAAATTGGTACCGGTCATGTGACCGGGAAGGTTTGATTTTACCGGTCAAATTGGAAAAAAAATCGGTCGGATATTATCCGTGTTTATTGCACTTAAAAAAATTGATAGGCAGGCTATATAAATAAGAAGAAGTGTGTGATCATATTTTGATTCGCCATGGTTGTTAAATACCGGTACTCCGCAAAGCTTGCCGCCGACTTTCCCTAGCTTGCCGCCGTTTAGTTCATAAACCTACGGTACGATCGTCTATAGCGATCAATTTGAGCAAGTGCACGAAATGTAACAACTTATTTATTTTATCACACAGGCTACGCTACAATCAAAACCCTCACTGTTTTACATGAATTGGCTAAACAAATTACCACTGCAGCATATTTAAACACAATTCAAATGAACATTCAAAAATATTTGTGCTCAATCTAAAAGGTTGAATCTCCTCGTGACTGAATGTTTGTATACAGCGCGCATGCTGTATGCGCGCAGGGTTGATGCGCTCCACTTTTTTCTGTGGAGAACCAGCGCCTTGAATGTTCCGCATAAAACGAAACCGGGTCGTTTTCGCCCGTCTCGGCTCCGTGTGGACGGGGCCTTATTTCCAATCGGTCATTCTGACCGGAGACATTTAGAATTTTCGGTCCTCCTCATTTTTTTTCCGGTCAAAGACCGGTAATTACCGGACAACGGGAACTCTGGTAGCCCCGCCCCTCGCAGTTTCTGGTTTCCGGCGTCGACCTTGTTGCCTCCCACACAGGATCTGCTCAATCATAAAGCTGCTCTGAGTGTGTGTGTGTGTGTGTGTGTGTGTGTGTGTGTGTGTGTGTGTGTGTGTGTGTGTGTGTGTGTGTGTGTGTGTGTGTGTGTGTGTGTGTGTGTGTGTGTGTGTGTGTGGGGGGGGGGTTGTGTCATGGGGGTCACAACATGCTGGAATATGACACATGCACATAATATATAAATTTCATTTTGTTTAATTTAGTCTAATTGCCGTCATTATTCATATAACTGACCTCTAGAAGGTGATAAGTATTTGTCAGCCCAGAACTATGACGAAGTCCAGCGTTTGTGTGTGTGTGTGTGTGTGTGTGTGTGTGTGTGTGTGTGTGTGTGTGTGTGTGTGTGTGTGTGTGTGTGTGTGTGTGTGTGTGTGTGTGTGTGTGTGTCTGTGTGCAGTTTACGGGACCAGACCAGCAGACTTTAATTAGGCCTCAATTAGACCGGTGACACTATTTACCGTATTTCACCCGCTAGGATAAACTCATAAATACTCAGATATACACACACACACACACACACACACACACACACACACACACACACACACAGACACAGACACAGACACGAATACTGAACACACACAAATGTACACATGCACGCACACGTATAAATACTAAATACACATACAAAATGTACACACACACACACATACACACACACGTACACACACACACACACACACACACACTCACACACACACACAGGGATGATGAAAATGAGTTAACCACAGGGCTGGTTGGAGGGAGACCTTGCGGTGAGATGGGGGGGGTTTAAGAGACTCCCCCCAGCCCCCCCCCCCCCCCCCCCCCTCTTCTTCTTCTGGTTGGGGGGGGGGGGTGTTAAGAGCAAACAGCCCCCCCCCGCCCCCTCCTCTTCTTCTGGTTGAGGGGGGGGATTAAGAGCCACCGGCCCCCCCCCCCCCTCCTCTTCTTCTGGTTGGGGGGGGGTTAAGAGCCACCAGCCCCCCCCCCCCCTCCTTTCTTCTTTGGTGGGGGGGGGGGGTTAAGAGCACCAGCCCCCCCCCCCTCCTCTCTGTGTTGGGGGGGGGGGGGGGGTTAAGAGCCACCAGCCCCCCCCCCCCCTCCTCTTCTTCTGGTTGGGGGGGGGGCTCTTCCCAGAAGCACAGCTGTAGATGTCAGTGGGGCGTGGCCTGGGGGGGTTGTACCCACTACAGCGCTGGTCGTGCCCCCTGCGTGTGCGTGCCTAGCGGGGGGGTTCTCTCTTCTAGCGTGTGCGTGTGTGAACAGGCACCAGGCCGCTCCACCTCACTGACCAGCGCGGTGAGTCATCACCTCACTGATTGGTCCTCCTCTCCCACCAGGACCCCGCCCTGTGGGCGTGTCTGGCTGGCATGGCGATGGCCAATCGGGAGCTGGCCACAGCGGAGGCGGCCTACACCGCCATCGGAGAGGTGAGGCCACCTGTCTACCTGTCTCTTAATCTACCTGTCTACTGTTGTACCTGTCTACCTGACTATCAGTCTACCTGACTATCAGTCCACCTGTCTACCTGTCTCCCTGTCTCCCTGTCTCCCTGTCTACCAGTCTACCTGTCGATCTGACTACCCGTCTACCTGTCCTTAATCTACCTGTCTACTGTTGTACCTGTCTACCAGTCTTCCTGTCTACCTGACTATCAGTCCACCTGTCCACCTGTCTAGCTGTCTACCCGTGTACCCGTCTCCCTGTCTCCCTGTCTACCCGTGTACCCGTCTACCTGTCTCCCTGTCTACCTGTCTCCCTGTCTCCCTGTCTACCTGTCTCCCTGTCTCCCTGTCTACCTGTGTTCCAGTCTTCCGGTCCATCTGTCTACCTGTCTACCTGTCTCCCTGTCTCCCTGTCTACCTGTCTCCCCGTCTACCTGTCTCTCTGTCTCCCTGGTTTTTGGGGCCCTGTCATCGTCACCACGGCAACCCTCAGTGTTTGTGACCCACTGTTAATTGAAACTAATCCACAAAGGTCCCCCCCCCCCTGAGCAGGGCGCTGGTTATGAGTTCAGCATCACTCCCACACGGTGCAGTAAGAGAAGCCCCGCAGACGTAGTGCTACCCAACCCCCGGCGGGGGGGGGGCGGTGCCCAGGTCCCCAGCGCCCCGTGCCTCAGCCCTGGGTCTGTGCAGGTGGCCCGGGTGCAGTACATCCGCTTCATCCAGGAGCAGCCGTCCAGGGAGTCCACGCTGGCCCACCTGCTGCTGTTCAGCGGCCACGCCCCCGAGGCCGAGGCCGCGCTGCTGCAGGCCGGCCTGGTGTACCGGGCCATCCAGGTCCACATAGACCTCTTCCACTGGGACAGGTGTGTGTGTGTGTGTGTGTGTGTGTGTGTGTGTGTGTGTGTGTGTGTGTGTGTGTGTGTGTGTGTGTGTGTGTGACTGTGTGACTGTGTGTGTGTGTTTTTAGGTGTGTGTGTTTCAGTGTGTGCATATATGAGTGTCTGTGTGTGTGTGTGTGTGTGTGTGTGTGTGTGTGTGTGTGTGTGTGTGTGTGTGTTTCGGTGTGTGCATATATGAGTGTTTGTGTGTGTGTGTGTGTTTCGGTGTGTGCATATATGAGTGTGTGTGTGTGTGTGTGTGTGTGTGTTTCGGTGTGTGCATATATGAGTGTGTGTGTGTTTCGGTGTGTGCATATATGAATGTGTGTGTGTGTGTGTGTGTGTGTGTGTGTGTGTATGCAATTGAGTGTATGTGCAAGCTTACGTGTGTGTGTATGCATATAAGCGTGTGTATCTTGTGCATACAATGCGTACAAGTGTGTGTTTTGTGTGTATGCATATGAGTGTGCGTGTGGTGACGGGGGGAGCTGGGTGTGTGTGTGTGTGTGTGTGAGTGAGTGTGCGTGTGCTCTGCGTGTGGTGACGGGGGGGGGGCTGGGTGTGTGTCCTCCAGGGCTCTGGAGCTGGCGGTGAAACACAAGACCCACGTGGACACGGTGCTGGCCTACAGGGGGCGCTACCTACAGCGGGTCGGCCGCAAGGAGAGCAGCAAGAGGTTCCTGCAGTACGCTGAGGGGGTACGTGTGTGTGTGTGTGTGTGTGTGTGTGTGTGTGTGTGTGTGTGTGTGTGTGTGTGTGTGTGTGTGTGTGTGTGTGTGTGTGTGTGTGTGTGTGTGTGTTATACTTGGCATAAAGAAGAGGAGTGATGTCAGGTTATGATGCAGTTATTTTCTCTCTTTGTGTGTGTGTGTGTGTGTGTGTGTGTGTGTGTGTGTGTGTGTGTGTGTGTGTGTGTGTGTGTGTGTGTGTGTGTGTGTGTGTGTGTGTGTGTGTGTGTGTGTCTCAGGTGGAGGTGGACTGGGAGAAGATCCAGGCGAAGCTGGAGATGGAGCTGACGAAGGAGAGAGAGAGGGCGGCCAACGTCTCCGTCAGGAGCAGTGTGGCCCCACGTCGCTGAGTCCTCTTAGCTCTGAGTCCTCTGAGCTCTGACTCCTCTTAGCTCTGACTCCTCTTAGCTCTGAGTCCTCTTAGCTCTGAGTCCTCTTGGCTTTGAGTCCTCTGAGCTCTGACTCCTCTTAGCTCTGACTCCTCTTAGCTCTGAGTCCTCTTAGCTCTGAGTCCTCTTGGCTCTGAGTCCTCTTGGCTCTGAGTCCTCTGAGCTCTGACTCCTCTTAGCTCTAACTCCTCTTAGCTCTGAGTCCTCTTAGCTCTGAGTCCTCTTGGCTCTGAGTCCTCTTGGCTCTGAGTCCTCTTGGCTCTGAGTCCTCTTGGCTCTGAGTCCTCTTAGCTCTGAGTCCTCTTAACTCTGAGTCCTCTTAGCTCTGAGTCCTCTTAGCTCTGAGTCCTCTTAGCTCTGAGTCCTCTTAACTCTGAGTCCTCTTGGCTCTGAGTCCTCTTGGCTCTGAGTCCTCTTAGCTCTGAGTCCTCTTAGCTCTGAGTCCTCTTGGCTCAGACTCCTCTTAGCTCTGACTCCTCTGAGCTCTGAGTCCTCTTAGCTCTGACTCCTCTGAGCTCTGAGTCCTCTTAGCTCTGACTCCTCTGAGCTCTGAGTCCTCACAGAATGCTGTTTGCTGGTCAGTAAGACTGTTTGTGGTGAGTTAATAAACGTAGTGCACTTCCACGACAATAGTCGTCAAGTGCATCTGCTAGCACGGATTGAGGTTTTGACCCGACAGTAGAGGGCAGCGTTTCCTTAGGGGCTGCAGAGCCTCATGTTCACGTTAGTCCGACGGCGTTGGACTAACTTGTGTACATAGCGGGTTGAACGTGTACCGTTTGTTTACACATGTATATATCTTCTTCTTTTTTTTTACATTGAGACGTGTGAAATAGATTTCAATAAAAAAAAGTATTTAACACATTTCACACCGCACGTGTGTGTTGCGTACGAGTGTGTATGCGTCTAGGTGTGCGTGTGTCTATGTGTGTGTGTGTGTGTGTGTGTGTGTGTGTGTGTGTGTGTGTGTGTGTGTGTGTGTGTGTGTGTGTGTAAAGCTAAGACATCTGTGAATCGACAATATATACGTTCTACATTAAGGAACGTTATTGTAAGTTTTGCTATTTCATGCCCTTAAGGAATGAGACTTTGTGGGTCTCTCTCCAAAATGCTCCCGGACCATAATGTAGAATTCATGAGGGTAGAGCTTATTGATCTGACCTTAGCTCCTCGGCTGTCCGGGTCCGGTAAGAGGAAGGCTGCTGCTTTATTGGCACTTATTGTAATGCTGCGAGCCCATCCATCGTGTTCCAACTCGCTGCCCACAGACACTCTACACATTACTGGGTCTATTCTCAGAGAGAAGTTTATCTTTGCATTTGTCGATGAAGATGTTTGTGTGTGTGTGTGTGTGTGTGTTTGTGATTCTCTGTGATGTAACTCTGGACACGTGTTGAAGGGCATTTCAACTATCTCCAATAAGTACTCTGAGTGCCTTCATCTTCCTACCATCTCGTTAAAGATATATGGGGAGGAAACTCGATGACTGTTTATGCTGCCTCTCTCTCTCTCTCTCTCTCTCTCTCTCTCTCTCTCTCTCTCTCTCTCTCTCTCTCTCTCTCTGCCTCTCTCTCTGCCTCTCTCTCTGCCTCTCTCTCTCTCTGCCTCTCTCTCTCTCTCTCTCTCTCTCTCTCTCTCTCTCTCTCTCTGCCTCTCTCTCTCTCTCTGTCTCTCTCTGTCTGTCTCTCTCTCTCTCTCTCTATCTCTCTGCCTCTCTGTCTGTCTCTCTCTCTCTCTCTCTCTCTGCCCCTCTGCCCCTCTGTCTCTCTCTCTCTCTGTCTCTGTCTCTGTCTCTCTATCTCTCTCTCTCTGTCTCTCTCTGTCTCTGTCTCTGTCTCTGTCTCTCTCTCTCTCTCTCTCTCTGTCTCTGTCTCTGTCTCTGTCTCTCTCTCTCTCTCTCTGTCTCTGTCTCTGTCTCCTCTCTCTCTCTCTCTCTCTCTCTCTCTCTCTCTCTCTCTCTCTCTCTCTCTCTCTCTCTCTCTCTCTCTCTCTCTCTCTCTCTCTGCCCTCTCTCTCTCTCTCTCTCTCTCTCTCTCTCTCTCTCTCTCTCTCTCTCTCTCTCTCTCTCTCTCTCTCTCTCTTCCCCCCCCCCCCCCCTCCCTCACTACATCCACGCGGTGGGGGATACGGAGGCCTTCTGGAGCCTCTGTTCTGCTGTGCTTCAGTGGGGCTCAGGTGTGGGCTGAAGTGTCCATACCACCAGCCCCCCCCCCCCCCCCCCCTCCTCTGGTATACCTCGAGCCATCAGGGCGCTCGCTGTCGACTCAGCAAAATTCAATAAGGCAACATTCTAGCATCCAAGACATGCGCTGATTGTAGGTATTTCACAGCTCCTTTATTCATTTTTTGCAAAATATATAAATATATCATATTATATATATATATATATATAATAATAAATGACATATAATAATGTATGGAGCCGGTTCAAACTCCTTCTTTTATTCAAAGACACATTCATGGACAAGGCTTCCCGGGGTCTGAACCCTAAACGTAGTGAGCGAGCTGCTTCTTACCGTCTGGTAACACAACACCATAATGAGGCCCCGTCCACCCGCCTAATGGGCGATGTATCCCCTCTGAAGCACGGCTCATAACTTGGTTATGCTGAGCGCGCGTGGGCGGGAGTGTATCGCTTGGATTAATATAGCCCTGCTCGTATACAAGTCTTCAGAGCGGACCGGAATAGCAACGATTCAAGTGGCGATCGGTGAGTTCCAGCCAATAAACACCAAGTCAAGTTAACTCTGCCGAGGAGAGAGTTCAGAGAGAGGCTTTCTTCACGTCACGCACGGTACTGCGGGGTCAGGCCAACACGGGTACAGTGAACACACACGGGTACAATCAAGGGCCGCGTTCCAGGTTGCGATATGAAGAGGCATTGCTTTTTTTTTAAATGGAATCCATTTCCAATCCATGCAAACTGAAGCAGCTCGTGAACAGAAGGAACAGGGTTTATGTTGAGCCTGCTGTCTCCTGCATGGCTGAGTGGCACACACACACACACACACCCCCCCACACACACAGTAAGTAATACACAAAGTCATAAGCACACGTAAACACAGACACACACTCCACCAGTATTGACCCACCCAGGCCAAGCCAGCTACATATAACCCCCCCTACTCCTAGGGGTCTGGCTCTCTTCTGATGGATCCGATGCCGTGGTCCGTCGGGCTACAGGCCCAAAGGCTCACTCTACAGATCGAGGTTCATCCCCGCTCTCTGCGTCATGCAGGACTTCTTGGGTTGGACCTCAGGGCAGAGGCTATGGTCCCTCCTGGGGTTTGATACTCAGAGTCCCGGATCCAGGCCTGACTCAACCCCAGACCCGGTCTGAGCTCGTACACAGTGTGGTCCCGTGATTGTCTAATAATCATCGTCAGTACGTAGGCCTACTGGATATGAATAAGGCTGTAGTGCGGCCATCTCACCTCTAAACAACGTGTAGTAACTTCAAGTAAACGGCTCTAGCGTTCTAATCCTCATCAATCTGAGGAGCCGAAGACACAGACAGACAGACAGACAGACAGCCAGTCAGACAGACAGACCGGACAACCGTTTCAGACAGACGGACCGACAGCCAGTCAGACAGACAGACAGACCGGACAGCCATTCAGACAGACAGCCAGTCAGACAGACAGACAACCCCAGAACAACGGAGGTTTGACCCCCATCTCCAGGAGAAGTGACCCCAGAGGGGGTAACCCCGTCTCCAGGAGGAGTGACCCCCTTCTCATTCACCATGCGGGCGCAGAGAGTAACAGATAATGCGATTGTAACACGACCGCGTGAGCCGCCGGAGACACAAAGAGGCCCGTCGGAGCAGCCTTCTCCTTTATTATCTCTCCCGTTCAACCCGCCTGGGACGATTTGCATACAAAATACGAGCCGCCCTTTTTAATCGTATAAAATGCGCATAATTTCCCGTCCCTCTTTAGCCCGGTGATTATCATTATAATTGCACTTGATAGTGAGTCTGCGGAGAATCCCTGCCTTTAGAATCGGCTTAGCCGGTTCCATTGTGCATGGTGGCTGTGACGGTCTGTAACATCCACCACTGTCTTTATCATCCATCACTGTCTGTATCCTCCATCACTGTCGGTATCCTCCATCACTGTCTGTATCCTCCATCACTGTCGGTATCCTCCATCACCGTCTGTATCCTCCTTCAAACGGAGTTCCGCGACGCACGCAAACAGTGTCCGTGGCCGGAGACCGGCTCCAGCTCATCCTGCCTCGGCTCCCGGGTCCTGCTGTCCCCCGCCGCGGCGCTAGTCCTCCCCGCCTCGGAGGCGCTCGGCTCGGCATCGCTCAGCAGGTTGTCGTCGGAGCGGTCCCGGCGCATCTCCAGCATGGTCTCCTCGTAGGTGGGCAGGTACTTCACCTCGTCGTAGGACGGCAGGCTGGGCGAGGCGAAGCCCCCGAGACTGTACTCCGGGATAGCGGTCCAGCAGTGAGTCCTGCGACGCGGACCCCCCCGCGGGGCCGTGGAACAGGGCGGGCTCCTCGGGCCGCTCCCCGTGGTGCGGGGGTCTTCGGGGCCGCGGGGGGCAGATGATCCGCTGGATGAAGTAGCCCATGGCGAACAGCAGCAGCAGGATCAGGATACCGGACAGCTTGCGCGTCACCCAGCCCACGTTGTCGAAGAAGATGTGGATGGGGAGCTTGCAGCAGCGCACCGTAGTGGCGCTCGCGTTCCCGGTGCCGGGCGGGCAGCACTGCTGTCCGTCACCGCAGTGGACCTCTGCGCAGCTCCGGAGGGCTTGGCACACGGAGACGAGACACAACGACAGGAAGGTGCCGGTGGCGGGACCAAGCCTCCCCAACGCCATCCCGGTCTCCTCGGAGCGCGCGGGTCGGTGGCGGTTGCGGGGGACGAGCGGCGCGTGGTTTCGTCGGGCCGTGAGGGGTGCGCGTGGGGGGTAAAGCGATCGTCTCGGCAAAAGAAAAGTCCGCTCAGGTGTTCCTCCAGGTCGTCTCCTCTCTTCCAGCTGTGCGCCAATCACGTGCTCCAGCTCCTCGCGCGGTGCAGGACTGCGGAGCGGGACAGCAGGGGGGGGGGGGGGGGGAGATCCGGTGAGCCCAGCCCTCCAGTATCGATCCAGTAACCGAGTCCTGCTGTATAGAGGATGTTGTTCTTTCTTCGTTTTGTTTATCGTACTTGGTTCCGTTTTGGACGTCAGAAGTAGAAATTGGAGATGATCACAAACACTGACCTTGAAGAGGGTTCACTTCCACCCGTAGAGACGAGTCCAGCCCCCCCTCCGTCTGCTGCTGAACCCCCGAGCCGAGCCCGATACAGGAAGGAGGAGGGGGCCGATACTGGCCTTGGATTCCTTGATTGTTGTCTAATAATTCTGACATTGTCTTGTCACGGATTCATGGAAGTACAGCAATTCCCCTGAAGACAGTTTTCTAGCACATAAGAACATATTAGTTATAGTTATGATACAGTAATAGTTATAATACACTAATAGTTATACTATGGTGAGCCTTTAGAGCTGGAATGGCCGATAGCGGCTCCAACAGTGATATCCGTAGAGATGCTCATCCTCCTCTTTCCAAGACGTGGCTCATCTTCAATAACACATCCTTTAGCACCTTGGGCCTGTGACGTCACAGGTCACAGATATCCTAACCTGAGACTGAAGTTCAGCTACATTCACGTTCACGTTGAGGGCGTTCGGCAGACCCTTTATCCAAAACGACCAACCAATCAGTACATGTGTTAGAAGAAAGAGAAACAACATCTCTGTCGGTACGGTGAGGCTGTTGATAGAGCGCCAAGCGCTAACCATCACTAGGTTGACCCGTTCCCCGTACACATTAGAGGTAACTAGCGTAAGACGAGGTGATAGATGTTCATACACAGCACCGTGTAGCGGGCCTTCAGACCCGGGCCCCTGTGTCGACGCAGAACGAAGCCCCCCGCTGCCTTCCGGGAACACCCTGTCCCCGCGGACCGGAGGTCTCTCGGCCCCCAGGAGCAGATAATGCTCTGTGCGCTAAATCCAATTAGGGGCCATTGTGAGGCCGAGCGCTGAAAGGGGCGTCATGTTTCTGTGGCCCTCGATTAAGGAAACGTGACACCGGCCGGCAGCGATAAACAAACACATGATCGATGGACTCAGAGTCCCTGCAGCCTTCACAGTCCGCTGCACGGATCTATGGTGTAAGACGCAGACGCAGGCTTCATACACTTTATGTGTGGTATGTATCTGGGGGAAGTTGGCTTTTTTTCCAAGGATGGATGCATGAGATTGCTCTTATGCGTTATGTGTGTGTGTGTGTGGGTGTGTTTGTGCGTGTTTAAAACTATACTCACATAGCTATAATGAATTAATTGACAGTTGAATACAAGTATCCATTTTGGGCCATTGGACTGACATGTCACTGTATAGGCTCCGCCCACTTAAAAACCCAACATAAAACAACATTGTAATATTATC
>NC_044063.1:3527018-3537018 GCF_902167405.1 Gadus morhua
CTGAAACATGTGGTACCTCTCAGACACTTGAGTCCTTTTTTCGTTGTTGTCTTTTTATATACTGCCTCTTTCTTGTGAATGCAAACGTTTTAATCTAATGGAGCCCCTGATGAGGTATCGCTGTAATGCCTTCACTGCATTGGCCTTCGATAGGTAAATAACACAGGGCATCATTCTGATGATCAGCATCTGGCCCTGGCGAGCAAGGGTTCGGTCGTTCAGGGTACAGTGAAGAACATCATGGACAGTGTTTGTAGCCCTGGATCCCCTTTCTGGGTATAAAGAGAGAGCACTAGCTCTATCTCAGGTAGTCACACCTTTCATAAAACAACAACAGTTTATGAATTATGATTGCACCTTTTGCCACTTAGCAATGTGAAAGTGATTCTGTGTGTGTGTGTGTGTGTGTGTGTGTGTGTGTGTGTGTGTGTGTGTGTGTGTGTGTGTGTGAGTGTGAGTGTGTGTGTGTCTGTGTCTGTGTCTGTGTCTGTGTCTGTGTCTGTGTCTGTGTGTGTGTGAGTGAGTGTGAGTGTGAGTGTGTGTGTGTGTGTGTGTGTGTGTGTGTGTGTGAGAAAGCTTGTGATCGAGAGTGAGGGAGCGGTAGGGAATATTGTGTGCTGACCACATCACATAGTGACTTGTATATTTTTAAATCCATACCCAGTTCACACATGTCTGTTTCTCTTTTTGCTCTCAAATTTAAATATCTTTCAGATTGTGTTTGGCACACACGCGCACACACACAAAAAGGAAAGTAACAAAGAGTAAGTATTTGTATAAATGTACACGGGTTTGTTTTGTTGATGAGCTTTCTCTGCAAAATTGTTCAAATATGTGTTTGTTCAGCAGCGTTGTTTCTCTGCAACGCAGAATTGATGACTGGTCACACAATAGTAATGATAGACAAATTAGCCACTTTCTAAATCCAATCACTGTGTGACTGGTTTCATTTATCAGCCAACTGGAATCCTCTGGAAAACAAGCACACCATATCCGGAACAATCTTCAACTCAGATTACCCCTGGCGTGTGTTATAGTATAGTATTGGATTGTACTGGATCCCATCTCTTTCATTGCTTCCTCCTTTTTTTTGGCAGTTAAATCATGTGTCCTGACGGGGTCCCTGATGGGAATACTTTTATTAGGGTTGCTGCTGGTTAAGAGTCATAACAAAAGAAATTGATTGAGTGTCAAAACAGATCAATCTTGTGAGTCTCCTAAACCTTATCAGAAAAATGTCCGGATCAAGGTTAAAATAAGAATACATATGGATTGTTTTTGTGTACCTCAATAGTTATGCAAAATCGGAACATTGCAATAACATTTGCAAAAATTAAACAAACACAAATCAATTAGTACTCACTGTGATCTCAAATTTTTGGGAGGTCTGGAAAGTTGTGTGTTTTGCAATCAATCGCTTGTCACATTGTTTGACTTCTGATTCAAAACTACTGTCTACTGGAAAGCATACTACTGATAACCATATACTTGGGGTATTCAAACAGTATATAGATTGCAATGCTCTGAAGTTATGAGTTGCGTAATCTTAAAGAGCGATGGCAAGAGAAGGACAATTCCCCAGGAAATAATCTATTCTTGATCTCAGCACTGCTTAATCCTGTCCCCTCCTGGATAATAAGGCTAACATGAATACCAAGTAAACATATTAATGGACTGGAAACAAGTCTAATGTCCCCTAACACCCAATACTGTTATCAATCAGGATGGAATGCGAGCCATATGGTTTTCTCAGAGGAGGTTATAGTTAGTTTTGGACCATTTAAAAGGGTTTCTTAAAACAAGCTGTGCTAGCTCTGCTATGGCGTTTCAGATGTGTGAATATCAGTGTGTGATGTCGTTTGTTTTCATTAAGAACGAGCCACAGACCCTTTGCATTACCTCTGACAGGTGACTCTTTATGTTGGCTCCCAGTGCCTCTTGTTCCCGTTGAAGTTTAGAGGCCAAAGAGGTTCATACACCCGTCGTTTCGGAAGCAAGAAAGCGTGAGCTTTGCTCTTGAAGTGGTCTTTCAAAAATATATTTCTGAACGTGTAATTCAAGGTGATCACAAAGAATGCCAGAAAAGCTGTGGCGGTCGCTGGCAGCACTGACCACCATCGACGGCTTCCAGGTTTAACAGAGAGATTAGCTGTGAAATGGCAATCCTTCAAGCTGAATCCGAAAAATAAAAATAAATTGAAATGGCCCCCAACAGTGCCAAGGAATTTTAGTGAGAAGAAGAGGGAAAGCTGTTATTTTTCTGTTGGGATATGTCTCGCAGAGTAAGAAATTTTTGTCTCAAATGTAAATAGCAGTCTCTCCTTTTTTTGAAACGCCGTTGGCTAACTGTTCTAACCTTGTTCTCCATAACTACAATAACATGCTGAAGGCGATGTCCACCCGGAATGTCATCAACAGATGTTCCAGTTCAAGAGCATTTCTGTCATTCACAGACCTACAATGGTGACCATACATTTGACCCTTTTGTAGATCTATTAGGTACAATAAGTATTACGAATTCCAATAAGCAAAAAGCAGTTGACCCCCAACAATTCAGTGCTGCCAAAACAAGTGTCGCATTTCTGCTGTAGAAGCCCAACTCACCATCACTAAATCATGCTTGAGGTAGTGTAAAGTCGACAATTTGTTAAGATGTTCTTTCCTTTATGGCTTTGATTTCCCGAAGGGATGGTGGAGGGTGGCTGGCTACAGTGTAGACCGTAAGGAGTCATATGTCAGCTGCCCTGACTCAAACATCACAGTGGCTGGCCTGAAGGGCAGACACCAGAGCAACCAGAGAGCTTTGCATTACTATCAGAGGAAGAGGCTCATTAGGCTCTAATAGCTGCCATACGCCAGCATAGAACTCACACACACACACACATGGATGCTCACGAACACACACACACACACACACACACGGGCACTCATGCACACACACACACATGCACACACACACACACACACGGATGCTCACGAACACACACACACACACACATGGGCACTCATGCACACACACACACACACATGCACACACACACGCACACACACACACACACACGCACACACGCACACACACGCATACACACATTCACACACACACAGACACACACACACACACACACACACACACACACACACACACACACACACACACACACACACACACACACACACACACACACACACACACACACACACACACACACACAAATCCAAGCAACTACTGCAGGTTTATGCTTTGCAGGAGATTATTCCAACACATGCACCCAGAGACCCCTAGTGCAGCAGTAGAGAGCAGCGGCAATTTAATATTGCCTCTCAGCATAGTCATATATTAAATATGACTCATACAAACCATATGGGCCATCTTGAATGCTGAATGCAATGGTTCTGTCTATCAACCGGTATGCGATGAATAGTTTTATTGCACAGAGTCCCTGCTTCCTTTACGCAGTGATTTCGACTCCAGAAGAGCTGGACAGTTCTGTAATCGACTTTCCAGGTCTTCTGGGCATTCATTGAAAGTAGCTCAGAGGGACTTTGAACCGGTGAACAATTTAGGATTTAGACCGATTCAAGATTTATCTTATTGACCATGATAACCCTAACCCTAACCCATTTGATTTAACTAACTCTCCAAATGTGCAAGATAAAGACTTAACCTGTTGGACTTGATTTGATCCTCTACTAATGGATTTATTCTCTTGATTTTACAAGTCCAGTGCTTTTATAGTCATGCTTCTTTACTTATTTAGACTCTCTTTCATTGTGTCTACAACTTACCTTGCGGATGGCTGTTTCGGTGAAGCCTTTGTTCGGTAGAACAAATATGTTGAGCAGAATGCCTCCCCTTATTGTTTCCATTCAGCTCAAGACAATCATAAAAAGAAGTGTGCAGCAAGAAACGGTACCCCTGTAGAGATGATTTAAACACATTTCCTCCAAAGATCTTTATTATACCGGGACATCAATTATTTGTCAGTGGAACAAATGTGAAACATGTGAGTTGCGTATTTTGAGCGATGTAGCGATGTAGGCACATTTAGGTCCATTAGAGACACAATGTCTACCACATGTACCAGAGGGAGAGGGAGAGGGTGAAGATGGGAGAATGAGAGGTATGTGAGAATGTATGGAATCCATTTTCTTTGCCCATGTATTCTCCGTCAGGGTTGTGAGGGACTTGATGTTTTCCATGATGAAAGTGGGCACATGAGGATCTGTTGCAAGTTTCAGCAAAGCTGTAACTTTTGGAAATCACACTTAATGGCCATCGCTTTTCTTTCAAGGCTTTGTTGGTAAATATCGGCAAGCGGTGATTGATGACGCCCATTTTGCCTTCACTCTCGCTGTCCATCACATATAACCCTAACTGTTACTTAAAACAATGACTTTTGTCTTCTCTTCATCTCCCACCAAACTGACGCTTCCCTCTCTGTGAAAGGTTTTCAAAAAGGTCCTCTGCTAGCCAATGACCTTTCGACCCTTTCCTCTGGTTCAGTGGATACTGTGTGTTTCCAAACAGGATGCAAAGTGCCCACTTAAAGGTCCATTAATCAAGTTGTGTGAGAGCAAATGTGTCATGATCTTTAACACCTCACAAACGGAAGCAAGGACTGACAGTTCATTTATAATCATGTCAATAGAAGTTGTAAAGGATGGCAAAATGGAAACTATGAAGTGCATTTTAGTTGTGGTACTCCCTTATGGTAATTTGACTTAGGGTAATTATAAAAGTTTGCATGCTCCAAAATATTGCATTTGTTTACTGAATATCTTGCCAAGAGTCAAGAGACATTCAGAATAATAAATGTTCATGTTAACCTATAACATTTATACAAGAAGAAAGTACACAGGCTTCTCTGAACAAGGAACAGAACAAGGAAACACAATGTAGAGATTGAATAGAGATGTGTAGTGCTTAAAGGTCTACCGTGATCGTGGCAGATGGTTCTCATTGGCAGCGTTGTGTGTGTGCTGGTAGTGCACATTGTACCATTGTTTGAAAGTTGATGGTCCTTGTAGGAAGTATCTTTTCCCTCTCAATAAATGATGCAACCATTTTATCTCCATCGTAATGCTAAGATATTCATTGTACATCTAATGCATTGCGCAATTATAGCTTTGAAGGTTCAGCTTCAACAACAACAACTTAGATCACATTATTTTGTCTGCAGGTGTAGACCTTATCGTTTTTCTGCGTTTGCTTGTGTCTGTGTCAAGTTGCTCCAACGAGAATATAGGAGCAGAGGCTCAGATGATGCAGAGAAAACATATTGCTCCTTCCTCAATTATGCTCAAAGTGAAGCCTGTGCGCAGTATAAATATGTAGAATCTAGCATCAGCTTCACTTGCTATCCAAGAGGCCTTCTTGATAATACAGCAAAATTACATGCTATGTCAGGGCTCTTTGAGCTATTACCTGACCTTCTGATAAACATGCCCATTGAACTGTCCATCGACAGAACACCAAATGCACTGCTACCTACCAAAACCAAAACCATGAAACCAGAGCGGGTTCATTACTCAACATTCTGGGCTTGTGAAGGACAAATACAGATTGTCCTTGGAGGAATGTAAAAGTGTGTGGGTGTGTGTTTGTGTGTGTCAATGTTTGTGCGTGTCGATGCTTGTGTGAGTGTAAGTGTGTGTGCATTTGTGTGCAAGTACATGTTTTTGTGTGTGTGTATTTGTGTGTGTGTTTGTGTGTGTGTGTGTGTGTGTATATGTTTGTGTGTGTGTGTGTGTGTGTGTGTGTGTGTGTGTGTGTTTGTGTGTGCAGGTGCATGTATTTGTGTGTGTATGTGTGTGTGTATCTATGCATATATTTGTGCATGCTTGTGATTGTTTGTGGTAATGCATTGTACCAAGGACCATCAATGTCAATAACACTTAATGAGGTCAGCAGGGGGTCAGGCCTTCCATGTTAACCTTGTGCCGCACACCAGAGTGTTCCAGCAGCTGACTGCTAAACGCAGTACCTGCTAGAAGGACGTCAGGGCCAACATTCAGCCGTTAACAGGAGAAACATGTTTTTTTCCCCATTGCCGATGGATTTATCGTGTGTTGCAAAAGGAATGCGTGCGTTGGAAACACAGAGTGTGGACCCGTGGGGGCGTGCACGCAGGGGCTGCGCTGCGGCGCCGGGGAAGACCTTCAGCGGGCTGCGGGGTTATGGATGGAAGGAAGGGAACAGGGGATGTGTGCGCATGCATGGTGGAAAAGCGTAGGAAACACATTGATAGAGGAAAAAATGAAGAGATGGATGGATGGATGGATGGATGGATGGATGGATGGATGGATGGATGGATGGATGGATGGATGGATGGGTGGATGGATGGATGGATGGATGCAGAGATGGATGGATGGATGGATGGATGGATGGATGGATGGATGGATGGATTGATGGATGGATGGATGGATAGAGAGAGCGAAAGACGGATAGAAATCCATTGAGTACAAAATAATTGAATAAATAGATCTATCGATCGACAGAATGGAAAACAGCCATGGGAATATGGCGAGAAGGACAAGAAAAACTTAGGAAAACAATTAAAAACAAAATACACAAAAAAAAGGGTTGGTGGTGAGACGACAAAAGTAAAAGTGGACTCCATTCACATGTGGAGAGATCAATCTCCCGCTCAGGTGAGCTGAGCGTTGGTGTGTGTCACCCGGGCTGTCAGAGTGCTGAGATGAAGATGGATGATCCTCACATGAAGCTATAGAGAGAGGACATATGGAGCGAGCCACCGAGGGACCACTCCTGATGCATGATGAGGAAGAGGCTCCAGGTGCTGCAGTGCTGTGCGACCGTAACGTTGGTGGAGTTGGCGGCTTTCAGGTCAGCCATGTTGCAAACGTGCTTTTCTGTTCGATAAACAAAGGCGTTCAAACGGTGACAGGCCTGCCTGGTTGGATAGTGGAAGTAGTAGGTTTTCTACCGTCTTTTTTAGCTTCAAATCTTAAAATAAGGCCTATCGCCATGGTAAATGTAGCCTGATTATTGGATTATTTTTACATTTCAATGTATAGTAAATATAAACCATTTGTATAATTCTTTGATTTCCTTGATTTTTCAGAAATATTTCCGTGTTCTCATAATTTTCGGAGAATGCCGTAGGCTAAAATATTTTTGTAGTGACAATGTAACACCAAATTAAATGTTATTTGGGACTTTACTTTCTTTACTTTACCACTCCGCTAACATATATTTCATTCATGGTTTTGGTTTTGTCTGGAGCTCAGGGCAGAACATCATGCCAGCTTGACATGAAACTGGAGATAGGTTTCAAGACAAGACAAAGACGCAAAATCCCAAATAAAAAAAACACTGATAATTGATTATCAGATGTTGATAATCAATTCTCAAATCAATAATTGGCAGACGTTCCAAGTGATGACTTCCTGTTTGCTGAACAGGAAGTCAAGGGACAGCATGAAGCGGTCTCCAAACACAGTCTTCCTCCCCAGCTCAGCCTCTTGTTGCTGCTGGTGATGACATGTCACCCTGAGCTGATGTTAAGAGAGGTCGTTGGTCTGTAGTATGCAGCATCAGGATTAACGAGTTCCCCAATGAAAGGTTAACAAACTCAGATGAAGCAATACAACTCTGAGAAATGTAGTAGGGACTTTTGGGGTTCAACCGTTGCAAATGGTTCAATCCAAGGGTAGTTTAAGAACACATTGAGATGATATATGATACTGCTAGGGCTGTTACATTATATCCCCCCCCCCCAGATGAAATTGTTTACCCTTGGGAATCAAGAGTGGTTCTGGCCAGTTTTTTAAACATGGCGACCCATCCTTGGTTTCTGAGGTTCTGCAGGTTTCCACTGATTGATTTTATAAAGATTCAAGCAGGCGTCTTCTTTTCCTATGTTTTCACAAAAAAGTACATTGCATGTGACATATTGCACAATGCAGTACATTTGTCTACTGAACTGTCCCAACCAATGCCACCAGCACCCTCTGAGGGCTCCAGAATAGTATCAGGCAGGCTTCTTTGCCAGTTTTCCATGCATGCTTTTCTATTCCAATTGTGACTATTTGTGAAAGTGATAGCCACTGTGTTCCCAACGTATATCCATGCTCAACATCCATCAGACATTGCAAGCTCAGTCAACAAGGTACCAAGCAAACACTTTGACACTGCAATTATTTGCACTCAGTCGACTCTCTCACACAAAAGAGCACTTGCATTCTTGTCTTCAGTCCTTTGTTTTGTCCTGATTGTATTCAGCAGTTTATTAGTGGCCAGTGTGTGAACACCTGTGATTCTGCATAGAAACAGCAGCAGAGGTCAGAGTTCATGCAGTTAATTCTGTGCAGCAGAGGTCAGATGTGTCCCACACGGGCTCATGCTCTTTCCAGGCTGTTCCTTGGTGGAAGTAATTTGCTCACGTGATGTCCTCACTATAGCAAATTGTTTTCATTCAGTTCTGTTTCAGCAATTTCCTGCTCAAAGGTAAACAAATTACTGATGTACACAGGGGTTCATATTGACTCTTTAAACAGATGAGGAGACATTTGTAAATGATTTTTCCTTCCCTTCATATTCCCCTGCCTTTACACTGTTACGCTGTCTATTCAATTTAGATTATTTAGTGGTCCACGACTAATCTGGCTTTGGCCAGAAGGCCCTCTTTGAAGACCAAATGCAGTGCACTGTCACTTATGGAAACATGCAATGTGTTCCAACATTAGAACTCAACACAATTACTGTAACATATGTGGCATTACTTAATCGACCATGCACACACGTTGAGACAGGGTGTAAACCTGCTGCCAATGCACAAGCTGCCATGAACATGAACCTCCTGAGGACCAGGAAGTCCAGGTCTAAAATAACAGTTTTTCCTTCGTAACAAAGAGGCCATACAAAGAGCTGACAGTTGTTGTTCAAAGTGTAGGCATTTCAAAGGTGTGTCCTTCAACTTAAATTGGATTGCTATGGCCCTCTATAACTCACCAACACAAGTCAGGAACTCGATGCTAACTGTAGACAGCCCACAAGCTAAGAGACAGATGCGGTCACTCGATAGCATTCAGACCACACAACCTCAGCCCTTCAGCCTCTCACCAGACTCTCCACCCCGAGATATAAACCAGAACAGAAACTCACAAATTCACAAAAAAAAAACGTTTAAAATGTTTGCATTGCCAACAAACAAACCATATAAAACTATGAATTAATGTTTTATGCTCCATTATTATACATTCAACTGGTTAGTTCTGGCAAAACCCACCACGCTCAACCCATTGACTAAACCTTCCTTACTTTTCTTTCAGATGTGAATGAATGCGAGGGAAATGACGGCAGCTGTGAGGGCTACTGCTGCAACACCATTGGCAGCTTCTACTGCAAGTGTCCCCAGGGAAGGAGATTGGGGCCGGACGGCAAGTCGTGTCAGGGTAAGAGCCATTATTCCATGCTGTTGGAGAGCTGACAGCATAAATGGCCCCTTTGCAAGCTATCTGCTTAAAAAGAGCCAATAACCATTCTAATAATTTAAAAATGTTTTTTTCTTTTTAATATTTGCGCTCTGCAGAATTCTTGGACATAATACACCACGGGTCACCAATGAATACACACAACATAAAAAATCGACGTGGCATTGATATATGGCCTTGCATACAGAAACATATGAAGCACATTTTATGTGCTTCATATTTATTTTTGGATACCCTAACGTTCATCAAGGAGCTGGACTCAAACCATTTGGCAGGGGCCCCCTGCCTGGCCCCTGCCGCCTCTATAGCAGCCCAGTCTGAGCCCAGTCTGAGCCCAGGTTGAGCCTATGATTGTTCCATCCCCGGTGTTGTAAAGTTACTGCACTTCCCAAACAGCAGGCAGTGGACGTGTCCAATTACCTATCAGAAGCACTTTGTTCTGGTAAAGACTGCAGTTGGGAGGGGGTTGGACGGGGGTTCTGATGGTGGTCAGGCCAACGTGAACCTGCTGATGTAGCAGAGGGCGTTGCCACCCATTTGTTGA
>NC_044063.1:3544518-3559518 GCF_902167405.1 Gadus morhua
CCCCCTCCCCTCCCAGACAGCGATGAGTGTGTGAACGGGGAGAGCTGCTGCAGCCAGCTGTGCAGGAACTACCCCGGGGGCTACGAGTGCAGCTGCAGTGCGGGACACAGGCCGAGCCCAGACGGCTGCGGCTGCGACGGTAAGAGACGCGGGTCTGCGGTGATGTGCCACATTACACGGTAGACCTTCTAGCCCCTTTTATCCGTGTTTTGTAATCCTGTCTGATGTATGCAAGAGGATGTGTCAGCGTGTCAAAGGATTTGTAAAGTGTGATGCATTGTTGGTTAAACATAATACCGCGCGTGCGTTCTATATTAGCTCGAAAATCTAACGTTAACCATGTTTCGATGTTCCTTGGGTGTACATACAAAAGCAACGTTTCGAAACATATTTGAGGAGAGAGGGTCTTTATATTTACACATGAAATCGTGCTTCTTGTTTTTTTTGCTCAGTATTTATTCAGACTTTATCCAAAGCTACTGACAGTGACTACAGTAACATGTCATTTAGGCACCCCTTGTTTCCACTGTCACCTCAGTAGTGGACCAGTGTCTGTCCCAGACCGCCGGCTGTGAGCACTACTGCGTGAGCGCCTGGGGTTCGTACGAGTGCTTCTGCCGCCCGGGCTTCCGTCTGGAGCAGGACAAGCGCTCCTGCACGCGTGAGTACCCACACGACCCTTTGGTGGACGGACTCAGCTTACAGCGTCTTCCAATGCATGATAACTCTGACAGTTTTAATGCAATGCTATGGTACACCAGTTCAGCTGCAGAGGATTATAGTTAACGGTGTTTTACAAACATTTTGGTTCCATGAACCATTTTGGAATCACCAAAATGATGTTGAATTCGTCGTTTGTTTGTTCTTGTTTAGCTCTTTACGGCAGGGATTTCGGGGAGGAGGAGGACGAAGGCGATGAGGTGGATGAAGACGAGGAGGTCCACAGGGTTCCAGGCCTGCTGTTCCGTCGGCCTCCACAGCTCCTCCAGTACACCGCAGCCCTTCACTCACCGTACAGCGCCGACAGCGGCGGCGGCGGCGGCCATGGCGGCGAGGGCCATGATGACGATTACGATGACGACGAAGAAGCAGCTTCCGCGCATGTGGGAGAACTCAGGCTGGTCAGCCAAATAGGTACAGTGCCGCACACGCCCGCTACGGGATCAGGAAACAGCTGGGAGATCTTCATGTTGAACTGCAAATGTTGCATTATGCACATTCATGTTTTAGTCATAGTATTTTTTTAGGAATTTCTTTGTTGCATATATATATATATATATATATTAGTGCTTTCAAGCGATAAATATAAAATATTTAATCGCGATTAATCGTATTAATGCCATAGTTAACTCACGATTAATCGCGAGTAATCGTGATTAATCGCAAATCTTGTTTCTATGCTAAATATCCCTTGATTTCTTTGTCCCATTAATTTTTCTCATTTTAATGCTCTTATCAACATGGAGAAGTGCATCGGCTTGGCATATACTGATCAAAACAGGACGATACAAAAAAAATGCCTATAGTGCGATTAAACGATGAACATACAAACATACTTCCTTGAACATAGCAGTCAGGCTACTGCTTCTTTGTTTTGAGCTTAAAAAAAATATATATAAAAAATAAATAATAATAAATTGCGTTAATCGCACAATAAAAAAATTAACGCTGTTAAAATTGGTTTGCGTTAACGCCGTTAATAACGCGTTTAATGGACAGCACTAATATATATATATATAATATATATATATATATATATATTGTTTTTGTTATCATGCTACTGTTTCATAGCCTTTAATGACTTCAATTGTGGTTATTGTGAAGTTGACTAAGAGACGGGACGCTTGGCGTGGCCTGACTTTAAACTAGACATTCAGTGGGTGACTCTGAACCCCCTCTCCCAGTGTGCCTGGGGGGATCCTTCGGGCCGGACTGTGGACTGAGCTGTGACGACTGCATGAACGGGGCCGTGTGCAGTGCAGACAGAGACCGCTGTGACTGCACACCTGGATGGACCGGGACCACCTGCAATCAGAGTAAGCCCCTCTTCGGATCTGCATACAAACAAGCTATAGTTGTACTAAGACCTATGATACACACATATGCACACTGCACACACACACTCAGAGAACACCATGTACATATTTACACACACACACACACATACAGCACACTGCGCACACACACACACACACACATAAGAACACCGCACACTCACACACAAACATACACACACAAGCACACACACACACACACACACACACGCACACACATACACACACGAGCACACACACACACACACACACACAAAGATCGGATGCGCCTCTGAGAGATATCCGTCACCATGTGGGCTATTGTAAGAAGATCTGCTGCCCGTGTTCGTGCACGTGCGGGCTTATGCATGCATGCGTGTGTGTCTCTAGGGCTGTGTATCACGGTCTGTCTAGGAGTCTGGTCCGTTGTTTATTGGCTCCACCGCATGGAGGCACCGGGGGAATCAATCTGTCTGCCACTGGAGAAACCCCATGGCCGAGAGCGAGAGACCCTACTAGACCCTACTAGACCCCCCCCCCCGCCCCCCAGGCCAAGACATCATCCAGGGCTAGGAGAGAGAGGGAGAGAGAGAGAGAGAGAGAGAGAGAGAGAGAGAGAGAGAGAGAGAGAGAGAGAGAGAGAGAGAGAGACTCCCCCGTTGTTTCCAACCAGATACTTTGATGAATGGCTGCCTTTGCGCTGAACTTGATGCTCGAAATCATGAGAAGCAAACCATATGGGGATAAGCCCATTAGAAACATGACAGATCACATGTTTCGGTGAACACGCTCCTGTGGCACGCTGATGCAATTCTGACATGGGCCACATTGTGAGGCAAAGGAGAAGAGCAATAAGCCCCGAGGCATGGACATGGAATTGGCACAGCCCGCCAGTAAGAAGCAAAAGTACATCACAACTACATCATCCTGGAGAAGAGATCAGGGTTCTCACGGAGGTACGGTGGTTTACAGCCCTGTCCCACCTGAGCCGGCGTGAGAAAGGACCCTTTTTACGGGCCATAAAGACTTACAGCTCGGCAGTGTAGCAGTGATGAGAGGATTCACTCCACACAGAGGGCCGTTATTGAGTATTTAAAATATAGACGGTCAGAACAGAGGTCAGGAGGGAAAATACAGGACATCGTATAATTTACAGGATGTTAATAAAAAGTCACACATTTATCAAGGATAACACATGTGTCCAGTGATTCCCGGTAAATATATTTATGACCCTCGAATCAATCGGTGATGCGATATCATCCCAGAAGATATTAATGAATATAACCACCCTTCCTTCAGGGTAATTTGATACGCGTACAGAGACGTTTTCAAGATGTGTCGGAGATGGTGTGACATGGTCTGTGAGAACGATGGAATGTTCTGGAAGGGGTCCGGAGCACAGCCTTAAGGACCGTCTGCGCCATGTCATAACTGCTTACAAGGGCAGGGAGATTAAGCGAGAGCACACATAAGCACAGGATGAACCGTGAAGTGGTCGACTCCTCTCTCTCCCTCTGGAACATTACTCCTTCCTGAAGCAACTCTTAATATTTAGTCTGTTGTCCTTTTTTCTCAGGGAAAGATAGCAGTCTTTCTAATTGAAATACAATGTGAGCATCATATCAATTAGGCCAGCCATCCACCCCATGATTCTTGCTAATCTGGGAGGAACAAGTGATGTCATGTGTTAATTAGTAAAACAAGCTCCACGAGACTACCTGACCCCCAGGAAGAAACATGTATCTGTACCTGGTACCAATTGCACTGTTGTTCAATGTAAACATATTGGGATGATTCAATTTGCAGGGGAAACCCACAACAGTAGCCCGAGGCTTTGTTTTTGCAAAGTATTGCACAATTGGAATTGTATGTTGTAGGCATAATGTCCTCTATTGTAGTGAGAGACTTCCTCATTTTTTTCTTGGTCATTCTGCCTCGAGTGAACAACAGTGATGAAGACTTCGACTCAGCATGTTTGTCTGCTTTGGTCCATTGATTTCACAATTCATACACAAACCAGATGATCTTCAATGACTTTACCGATGCAAAACAAAAAACAAAAATGTTGACGCGAGCAAATTTGAGTGTTGACCATGCTTGGTGTGTTGTTCCACAGCGTGCCCCCAGGGCACCTACGGCCAGGCCTGTAACGGTCTGTGTCGCTGTCAGAACGGCGGCTCCTGCGACCCAGGGACGGGTAGCTGTTTGTGCCCAACTGGAGTTCAAGGCCTGTTGTGTGAAGATGGTTGGTACACACCACACGCACACACACACGGATGCATTAAGAAACGAAAAAAAGTGAATAGAGGAAAGAGAAACCTGATCATTAAGGTGACATGTGTTAGACAGGAGGGTGTAACAGTGAGTGCTGGTTCTGTCTTCTCACAGGTTGTCAGAGCGGTCACTTTGGGAGGCTCTGTCTGAGGAAATGCAACTGTCCCAACAACGGACACTGCCACCGTGTGTTTGGATCCTGCTTGTGCTCGCCGGGACTGTACGGGCGGTTCTGCCACCTGCGTGAGTACGCTCTGTGTGTGGGAGGTCACGGAGCCATGGGCACCGTCTGCTGGCCGGTGAAACCGTAACAGACGCCGACGGTCTGATCGCTAATATTAGCCGACACCCACGGCCCAGAGACCGTGGGTGTTGAGGTAAATGTGGTTCATAAAAGTTATTGTCAAAGTTTTTTTTATTAAATATGCAGACAAACAGCCAACGTAGTTAGAAGTCTTGCATGCATGTTATTGGTATATGGACCGTATGGATTAATTTGTGATATTATTACATAGAACACGTGATGAGACTGAAGTAGAAACCTGAAAGAAATTTTACAACACCCACTTTTCTGGGAATTATGGAACCATGGATATACGTTTTTTCAAGTACTTTATCAAGTACATGTCATCTGCAAAACATTGCCAGAGTTAAAGCTGAAATGTATAAAAGTCTGTAAAACTAAACTATTTAGTCGGTAAAACTATGGTTCATACCTTACCTTACCTTAAGTAGGATAGCGATTAACAGCGTCCTCTTCACCGTTTTGACGTTTTTTGTCCATTCTGGGCCACTGTAGAAAATTGTTTGTGAAACATGGCCAGCACCGTGAAAGAAGGCCCTTTCCCTATGTGTTTAATAAGTGGCTCATTCTAAGGTAACTCAATGGTTCTTATTTCCATGTGTTTTTACACTTATTCAAACATACTTTTGATTATTAAATACAATTCGTACCAAGTCAAACAATTACTTAATTGCACACACTACAACAACAAGAAATATAAAAAAACGATCATCCAATCAAACACCTTCTTCCTCCTCGCTCTCACAAAGTCGTTTGGAGGGGGGCACGAGGTGAGGGGGCAGCTCTCTGGGCAGCCAGTGCCCCTCCACCTTGCCCTCGATCAGGTGCATGGCCAGGGCAAACTCCTCGTTGTCCAGCGCGCCGTCAGAGTCCAGGTCGGCCAGCCTCCAGATGTGGGCCAGCACGGAGCTGGGCAGCTTGGTGTTCATCATCCACTCCTTGGCCTTGGTGCCGCTCACCTTGCCGTCGCGCGGGCACAGGCTGAAGAAGATCTCGTCGTATTTTGGCTTGAGCCTCTCCACCACCCAGCCGCTGCCCGGGTCTTTCTCGCCGCTCTCGTCCTCGCCGGCGGGACGTTCCTTGAAGGGATGTCTCTGGAAGTGTTCCCTCCTGAAGGTCCCCAGGAACTCCCCGTCCAGCACCCCAGGGAGGCTCTTCTTCTTGGGTTCCTGCTTCTGGAGCAGCGGCATCAGCTTGGCGATGTCGGTGGACAGCAGCTTGTCCAAGGAGACCATGAGGCTCGGCTTGAGCGCCTTGAACTTGGAGAAGTCTTGGCTTAGGAGCCGCTCCTGGAAGGCAGAGAGGTCGTTGAGTCGGAGGTGGATTGTTTTTTAAAAGGGCATCACTGAAACCGTCGCCAGTTGTTAATTGTTACCTCTTGTTAATGATTCACGTGGGCACACATTGACATTTAAAGTTGACATGTAGTCAGTCATATCGGAAACCAATTTATTCATAGTGAGAATAATCTAAGCATACGCTTAAAATTGGAGCAACTTCAAAATGTGTTGCAACAGCAAGTTTCTGAAAAAACTGCAGAGTTGATTGTTTGGAGTAAAGTGTGGACAGATAATACGACTTGATTCAAACACATTATATGAGACTATT
Organism: Gadus morhua; assembly: GCF_902167405.1. Classification (NCBI taxonomy): domain Eukaryota; kingdom Metazoa; phylum Chordata; class Actinopteri; order Gadiformes; family Gadidae; genus Gadus; species Gadus morhua. Next base: position 3,550,738 of record NC_044063.1, read on the forward strand.
GCACCACCGATGACGGTACCTGCATCTTGGTGCAGTCAGGGAAGTCCCCGGCAGGGACGTGGTGCTCCTGCTGGATCTTGGTGAAGATCACAGGGAGCTGGTAGATCAGGCTGTGCTTCTTTGAGTCCTTGCAGAAGATGGAGGGCATCTCCCGCTTCAAGTAGCCGATGATGTGTGCATGAGCCTGGGATGTGGGAGGAGGAGGAGCGGGTCACGATGAGGCCGACTCAAACGACATATTATCATCAGATGAGCAATGGAGACGATGATGATCGATTCATGATCGACGCACACGCACAAAAGTAAACTGTACTGTATATGCCAATGACATTGTGCTGATGACAAACGTACAAAGTAGAGTTATAATACCATCGACCCAATTAAGGGTTGACATCGGAGAGATGTTTAACATCCCTCAGTTTCCCTTAATTTATCACAGATCACAAAACAGCGGCCACTCTGATTGGTCCAGGGTTCAATGGAGATATCCAGGCTTCAGAGCCAGGGGCCCTCACCCTGACCAGACGGGCCCTCTTCACCAGGTCGTTGAGCTTGCGCACGGCGGCGTTCCGCGGGAGGTTCCGGATGTCCGCCAGCAGGTCCTCCTCCTCCACCTCCAGCAGCTGGTAGTGGTCGCAGGCGCGCCGCGGCTCGGACCAGAAGGACCCCACGTACACCCGAAGCACCTCGGGCGTCAGGAACACTTTGCCCAGTGACCACATGAGGGCGCCGTACATGCGCATCAGCTGCTGGGAGTCCACGCGGTCGGCCTTGTTCAGCACCACGCGCAGCTTGTCCTCGTAGCCCCGCAGGGACAGGAAGGCGCGCGTCAGCTCGTCGGAGAAGTCCAGCTTGTGGGCGTCGAACAGGAGGATGATGCGGTCCACGCGCTCGGCGAACCACCGCAGTACCGCCGGGAAGTCATATCCTGGGGAGCAGAGGGGGGTTTAGGGGTAGGGTTAGGGACCGATGTTGGAGGAGGGGAACAGGTTTTTCTGATTTAACGCATCATCACGAATGTAATGTGTCTCTCTCTCTCTCTGTCAGCGCTCCAAGACATATATGAATACGAGTCCCAGTGGACCTCCAGAGTGGGAAGGTATTTTGGGGTTACACCCAGGGATGGATACGTCCATGGTGAGACAATAAAGAACAGTGTGCCTGGCGATGAGCTTGTGCATACATATCCGTAGCCAACCCTTCTCGTCATCATCGCCACCCTGTCTGCCCTGGGCTCAGACAAATCATGGCTTTGCTGAAGAAAAAGCGGTGTTCTCATGGTCCATACACGTCATACACACGCTTAAACTCTTCTCTTTGTGAGTTATAAGCCAAACATTTTCCAAAGTCTTAGTGAGTGTAGCTAGATATTGTTATGTTATCTGGTTTTTAGAAGTAAACCTTTAAATTATGATGGATGAGAAGAAGGAGAAAAGCACAGTCACTTTATTGCTTTGGGTTGCCTCACCTCGACTCAATCTTCTCTTGGCCGCGGTGAGAATGCCTGGCGTGTCTATGATGCTGATGTTCTCCAGGACCTGATTGGGCAGCTGAGCACACTGAAATCTGTCGGGGAATTCCAAAGAACACAGCACCAAACCTTTTAGACAGAACTCCACATTGTGGTTCACCATCGGTTTTGGTCGAACGGCTGAAACATTCCCAGCCGTGCCAAAGCTGGAGAAAGAAAATCCCAAACCATCCAGGGTTTGCTTTGGTAATCCTATGGCGGTCCCACATTCCATCACCTGTTTAGAAAGGCATTCCCGAAGGGTTCGAGGTTCCTGAAGGGCTTCTTTGGATCCATGGTGAGAGCGTTCCCAGGGATGATGCCCTCAGACTCCCCGTGCATAATGGCTGTGAAACAATCGGTGGTGGGTTCTGGCCCCACCCGGCTGCCAGGGAAGTCTTGTTCTATGAGGTACCTATGAGGCACACAAAACGCACACACGCACGCACGCACGGCACACAAACACACACACACACACACACACACACACACACACACACACACACACACACACACACACACACACACACACACACACACACACACACACACACAAATATATAGAGGCATTCTCATGATGATTTGAACCAAAACAGAAAGCCATCAAGCAATGTAAAATGAAGCACGCCTGACTCTATAAATCAGGTCTCATCACATATTAATTAATATAACGAGAAAGCGATCCTCACTTGATGAAAGTGGTCTTCCCCGTGGAGTACTGCCCCATCACCAGCACCATGGGCTTGTTGTCAAAGTCTGCATCCTCATAGCTGGGCGAGTGGAACTGGCTGAAGGACGAGTGCTTCTCCACAGGCAGGAGCCGCTTGTAGTACAGGTTCTTCATCTCCTCCGTCACCACCCTCACGTCCTCCAGCGCCTGAGGGCTGTTCCTGAACCAGCGGAGAGTCATGGTCCACTGCTGCTGCTGCTGCTGCTGCCGTCAAGCGTTTCCCCCCCTCGGCCCTGAAAGCGCTATGTTTCTCTCTCTCGTCGACGGGTCCGGGTTTTGAGGGCTCTGGGACGGGGACTGAGCCGAGCACGATGATGCTGAGATGGAGAGGGAGAGCTGCTGCTGCAGTACCAGGACCTCACAGCTGTCTGGTGCATCCCCTGCTGTTGAACACGTGGAGGGCGGAGAGGGTGTAACTGGAGACCACAGCTGTACCTAACAAAAACAGGGCCAGCGTCAGGCGGGACCGGGTGTGGTTGGGTTCACTCCTCACACGGTTTATTGCCGAGGAGAGGGACACTCTTGGCCGGCGACTGGGTGTCGGTAGATTCCCCCTGAACCCCTCGAGCAGGCTGAGGATTGAACGGATTAGGATGGGGGGGGATTGCTTGCCTTGCAAGTAACACGATAGTACAATAACGTCTTTGGTATACAGTTGTTATCCTTATTCAGTCCTGTAACAACAAGCAATCCACGTCCCAAAAAATGCATTTGATTCCATTCACCCATCCCCGGATTGAACACACAAACACTCTTAATTAAGGTCAACATAACACGACGCCTGCATAAAGAGACACATGCGTGCACGTGGGCGGTGCACGCATGTGTCTGACCGGGGCCTGTACCCTGGGTTGCCTCCCACAGCGTGCCCCAGGTGGACCCACGGGGCGGCCTGCTCCAGGGAATGCGACTGTGACCTGAAGGGCTCCAGCGGCTGTGATCCCAGAAGGGGGACGTGTCGGTGCAAGGCCGGATACCGAGGCCCGCGGTGCCAGAGAGGTGAGCTCACCGCTCCCCTGACCCCTCTCCCGAGTGTTTTTTCGACCCTTATCGCCGTAGCGTTGAAAGAATGATATAACTTATCAATGAATTACCACACCTGCATCAGCAGGAGGCCGTCTCGGGGCCGGTGATGGTTAAGGCAACGCAGGTGAACAAGCTCTGCGCGTTTGTTGAAGTCATGCGAGTCCTTTGGCTGTACTTGATTTTAATCCTTCACTCTTTCCGTGTCTTCACAGAGTGTGAGCCGGGCTCCTTCGGGCCCGGCTGTGAGCAGCGGTGCGAGTGTCCAGGTGGCGGGTCATGTGACCGGGCGAGCGGGGAGTGCGAGCGGAAATGTCCGGCAGGACTGCACGGGGACGGGTGCCAACTGGGTGAGGCTCACTGGTGTGTTGGTTCGTGGAGTTACGTGGGTTTGAATTGTTATATATTGTGTTTTGGTCCTGCTATTATCTCGTCAACTGTGCCCATTCAAGGAATATGTTAGCGGAATATGTAAGTGAGGAGATATATCCAATATCTGTACACTATATTTTACATTCACATGCATGCACACACACACACACACACACACACACACACACACACACACACACACACACACACACACACACACACACACACACACACACACACACACACACACACACACACACACACACACACACACAGTTCCCTTTTTGTCTTCCAAAAGGTGTTGTGCAGAATATTATCAGTGCTTTGAAGGGATTCAGGGATTCGGTTCCAAACTAAAGATTAAAGAAAAGACGCTGGGAAACTAACTTATGGGTATGAATAGGCATGAACACTATACGGAGAGAGCTGCAGAAAAACACTGAGTTGATGTTCCTGTATTCTTGTATGAAAGTTCAACAATGGAAAACAAGTGTTGGTCTCATAAGACCTCTTCTGGCAGCTTTGTTGGCTGATAGAACAATACAGTGAGCCAGCTTTCTCTCTCTCTCTCTCTCTCTCTCTCTCTCTCTCTCTCTCTCTCTCTCTCTCTCTCTCTCTCTCTCTCTCTCTCTCTCTCGCTCTGTAGCCCAGCCTCTGTTAAACCCACATAACTTAATGTCCCTCAGGGGTGACCTAACCTTAGCCTTCTGCTTCTACAAAACGCTTACCATTAGCTTTCACTGGGTTCTGTTCCCTTAGTGTTCCTTATCTTTTGTTTAGACAATAATCCTTCATTTAAATGCTACTTCAGAGTTTATTGGCATCAAACAAACTATTTGTAAGAAGCTCCCCATTCCCAATCAATTATTGTGTTTGCTTCGGTCTTGGCTCGGATTCTAGTGCATTGTGTTGCATCACTCTCTGCTGTACTGTGGCCATGTGGGCCTACTAATTTACTCTGATTCCCTTGTTTTATATTTAAATGGGGTTTGATTGTGTATACAGAATGTGTTTTATCAGTTGCATTAGTGATGTTCACGTGTGTTGTGTAGACTGCAATGCAGGACAGTTTGGGGAGAACTGCAGTCTGAGCTGTGACTGTGGAGGCTCCTCCTGCGATCCTGTGGCTGGCCTGTGTGACTGTCCTGCTGGGAAGACAGGCCCGGCCTGTCAGCAAGGTAACTTTAACCTAAACAATCAACTCATGATGCTGATCGTTCTCGATACTTTTGACATGATCTGATGTCCCCAGGTGTAATCCCTTTATTTTGCTAAACCAAAAAGAATGGTAATGATTTAATACAAATAGTGTCATCAATAACTTGTTTGTTTATTTTTCTTTGCAAAAGCTAGGGGGCTCAAAGCAGGGTCAGACCGCATATTTATTGTTGTTTGAGTAGAAACAATCTGAAGAATTTGAGCACATATGGGAGAGTCCCACAATAAAGCAAAATCCAAAACAATACACATGCCTATGTAGATACTTTCATATTTAAAAAGCATACCATTCAATTAAAATCAATAGATATCTTTTCCTCTTTCCACAGACTGCCCAGATGGTTTCTGGGGGTTGAAGTGCCGGTCACTTTGTAGTTCCTGTGAAAACGGCGGCTCCTGCAACAAACAAACTGGGGTCTGTGATTGTCGACCAGGCTTTGCTAGAACGCTCTGCCAAGACGGTGAGTTTGTTAAGAAACACATCAAAAAAGGGGATGCAGATCGCAAATATAATAATATTTTATAAAATACCACGATTCATGAAAATGTTGCCAAAGAACGTGATGGACGAACCAGAGTGAAATTGTTTTCATTAGAACTTTGGCACGAGGAAGTGATTGATATCATTACAAAACATTGTTTACATCGAATTTGAGGTCTGCTCTAGTGCAGACTGTTTTTTGCTACTTACTTTCTGTGGAAAGTGCTATAAGCTTTGTCTAATCAACAGAGTGTCCCGAGGCTATCATGGATCATGTTGTCTAATGCAGCGCTCCTACCACTCCTGTATCATTTGTAACCCTTGGACAATCTGTCTGTCCTCCTGGCAAAATAACTGTGACTGCACAATGTGCAATATAAAGGCCTACTATTGGGTTACTTTAATTTTGCACAGTACAATCATTTTAAATTCGTGTTCGAGTTTAAGCATGTCAGGTCTACATAATATTTTGTTATTTTGCATTATTCTCTTTCCCTTGTTTCCCCAGTGTGTGAGGCTGGCCACTGGGGCCTTGGTTGTGCCAGTAAATGCCAGTGTGGAGAAAACTCGGTGGGCTGTGACCCTGTAAGCGGTCTGTGTTCGTGTGATGCTGGCTACACTGGAGACAACTGTGAACAAAGTAAGATGTTTAACTTGTGTTGTAGTGTTGGGAATGCTGCCATCTAGTGGTCGATGTTAATTTCAGCCTATTTGCTGACAGCAAAGATGTTTCTTAAAATTACTTTTGAATCCAATGAAATCTTGAATCGTGAATAAACATAATTAAATTATACTATTTAGTAATTTAGCTGACACTTTTATAGAAAGCAGCTTACAGTTAATACTAGAGCTGTCAAGCGATTAAAATATTTAATTTTGATTAATCGCATTAATGTCATAGTTTTTAATTAATCGCGATTAATCGCAAATTCTTTTTCTATGCTAAATATCCCTTGACTTTTTTGTCCCATAATTCTTCTCATTTTAATTCTCTTATCAACATGGTGAAGTGCATCGGCTTGCCTTGTGCAAATGATTTTTTATTGATAACAACATTGGCATATACACTGATCAAAACAGGACGATACAAAAAAAGAGCCTATAGTGTAATTAAACGACTGCTTTGAACAAATGTCATTTGAACATAGCAGTCAGGCTACTGCTTCTTTGTTTTGAGCCAACTTTTTTCTTTTTTTTTTTCTATAAAATAATTGCGTTAATCGCGCGATAATTTTTTTTAACGCCGTTAAATTTGGTTTGCGTTAACGTCGTTAATAACGCATTTAACTGACAGCTCTAGTTAATACACATACAGGTTGTCCAACTTATATGATGCCTAAAGCCATGCTGCGGACTTCGGGAATCGAACCCAGAACTATTTTGCCATGCGTAGAATATGCTAGCCACCACACTGTCCTGTCCCCCACCGTTAGTAATTTGGGGTCACACTTTGTATGGAAAATGAGTTGTACATGCAAAGCTAGGAACAATCAAAGCTAGCAATCAATATTACACTGAAGACTACTCAAAAATGTAGTATTACTATAACTATTACTTTCTAGATTGAGCAGCTCCACCTCGAAGTGAAACACCTTAACTATGAGGTCTATCCTGTCCGTAATATTTTGATACACAGGTCTCATAGAAGTGTAAACGTATAATTAATCAAGAAGTTCCGAATGCACAATCTCTGAACATGATTTCCCCTTGGAGCCACACGGTCATCAGCGACTCTTTTGTTCACTGTATGCCTCTCCACCCGCCTCATGTTTTGGTCTGAGATAAACTTGGGGTGAAGCATTCAGCCTTCAGGGCATTACCTTTCCAACACTTTGGTCTGAAATGGATATGGTTAGCTGAATCATAGAAATAAGGTGTTGGGTCTGAGCCCAGAGGGTGACCGTTACATGAGTAGTAATGTGAGTTCTCCCGTGCAACAGCAGTTTATATCTGCTGGGTATCTAGTTCTCAAACTGGCCTTAAGAAGTAGAGTCAATCCCTTGGCCACGCTGTGGTGGCCCAGTGCTCCTCAGATGGGGTTAAATGCAACGGACAGTGGATCAATTTTCAGCCATGGATCCATAGCAACAAAATTAACTTCCAATTGACAAAACTTCAGAAAAAACCAACACGGATGCAGAGTGTATTTTGAAGTTGTTGTAACGTTTTCTGAGTTAGTTGAAAAACAAAAGCCATAGACATTTAGCTTCATTTTTTATTTATATTTTTAGGGTCCTCGTAAAATCTGAAATCTTGTTTTGAAACCATTCTGTTAGATTAAATAACATTATCTATCAAACATAAGAAATAAGAGCAGAGTATTTCCAGACCACAGATCTAAAGAGGCCCCCCCACTTCAGATTTGTTTTGCCATAGGTAGGGGTAGCACCATTTTCGCATCATTTGTCTGTGTTTGACTGAAAAATCACCAAAATACAATTCAATATTTTCAAAGCTGACCGGGCCCCATTTGCAGTAAAATGTGTTGCATGAAACTAAATGAGGTGTTGACATTTTTAAGGTTGGTTATTTCTTTGTTGAGCCATGAAGGATTGCTAGCTACTCACAAATGATAACAAGTGTAGGTTTACTCGTGCTGCTCCAGTCTAGTGAGGTGGAGGAAGAAATAGATGAATGTACTTTCAGGTACGATTGTTATGTCCAATCCTGCTCCATAAAATAATAATATGTCAAAAGCGATTAAAGCTTTTGAATTGTATTTAAATATTTTAATAATATGATTAAATAATAAACCTATTTTTTTTAGATGAAAAGAGGACCTTTATTTCTTCGCACCTTTTAATAGCCTATACCGAGGAAATAACTTCAACCTTCTATTGAAAAATGTATCTTTTTTAATCAACGTACTACTGTTTAGGCTGTCATAGATAGGCTATGCTTCCAAAGCCAATTTAAAATCAATCTTGACTTGGTATTTGTAACACTGCCATACTTTTATATGTCCTCTGGAGGGCGACATTCCTCTGATTAAATTATGTTATGTATGTTATGGCCAAGTTTGTCCCATGTACGTCTGTCGACTCCTAGGATATACAATACACTTCAAAGCAAGGGAACCAAAAGTTGTGCTGTTGAATTTCCAAAATCTCCTGTACTCTTTGTATGATCTCCTCATGGAAAGGACGGTTCCGTCCCGTTCGGTAATGACAGCACACGAAGCCCTCCAGACATGTTTCAAGAGTACAAAGACACACCGACGGCGCTCACTTAGTCCTGACAACCTGACGTATTGTATCTTGATTTTTCGGATCTTTTTTGACGAGAAGTGGTCTCATGTTATTACAAGCTGAAAGATTTACCGTCACCGTACTACCAGCCGCAGAAAGTTAACCACCTTCGCGGCACACGGGCCACACTGTAAATCACGCGCGCGCGTCCCACCGGAGCGTCGCTTCGTATCCCTAGTCATAACACCTTAATGGCCCA
>NC_044063.1:3564518-3574231 GCF_902167405.1 Gadus morhua
GGGTGCATGCAGGGTCTGTTCGGGATGCGATGCAGCCAGACGTGCGTGTGTCAGAACGGGGCCAGGTGTGACCATGTCACCGGACAGTGCAGCTGTGCGGCGGGCTGGACAGGAGAGAGCTGCCAGTTAGGTGGGTGACTCAGCGCTGTGGCACAAAGCTGGGTCAACATCATCAGGGTTAAAGTCTATGCATGCAACTGTCTCTGTCGGCCTCTGACTCCCTCCCTCTCTCTCCCTCCCTGACTCTCTCTCACCTGGTTCGTCACTCTCTTTCTCTCTTTCTCTCCCACTCTCACACACACACCCACAGTACACAGTGATCAGTTGTCATCTTCGTATTTTTAGACACATTTTTTCCTCTCACTTGCGAGCTCTTCAACCCTTGCCATCCATATACCATGTCCATAAATATTCATGTCCATACATGTCCGACACATATTTTGCATTAAAAAAAAGGAAAGAACGTTTACACTCAGTATTTGCCTTCTGTGCTGACTGCTGTCTGTCCCGGTCTTTCTCCGTGTCGTTTTAGCCTGCCCTGCCGGCCACTACGGCCAACACTGCTCCCAGCAGTGTGTGTGTGAAAACGGAGGCTCGTGCGACAGGATCACAGGCCGGTGTTTCTGCCCTGCGGGCTGGACTGGAGCGGGCTGTGATCTGGGTGATGAGCACTTCCTATTAACCCAGACTCCTTCCCTTAGTGGCCGTTTCAGCTGATCTTCAAGGATTAGAGGATTATTACGGGAACGTTGGCCAACGTGTTTTGTGGGTGTATGAATGGGAGAGCTTGGAGAGCAACATAATGATGTACATAATGACATATTTATTCTGTAATATCTATATCTGACCTATGATTATTTAAGATGTAAACATGCACTCATTCACCAAAAGTCAGTCAAAACAGAGGCGTGTTCTACTGAGTAACCCATCCGAAGATAGAGATCTCTCTAGCTCCAGCCATGTTCTAACCTGAGGGCCGTCCCCCGTCTCTCCTAGGGTGTGAGGAGGGGCGCTTCGGCGAGGCTTGTGCCCACGCCTGCCGCTGTGCCCACGGAGGTCTCTGTGACAGGGTGGAGGGGCGCTGCAGCTGCCCTCCGGGCTGGACGGGGGAGCACTGCCAGAAAGGTGTGTGTCGTCACATCAGCGCGTTAACAACCCCCGGGTTGTAATGTTGTCATCTTTCACTTACAGTTGTTGTCATACTTTATGGTGACGGCCGGAAGGTCGCGTTGGTGGGTGGAGGGTAAGACGGAGGGAGGTGTGGATGTAGGGGGGTAGGTGGAGGCATCGATGTGGGTAGGTGGTAGGGTGAGTGGAGGGACGTTTGTATCCATGCATGTGTGCACATTGACACTCTGCCAGGGTCGTGCACGGGCCTCCGTGTGCATAACATACTGTATGTGTGTCTTTACATTGCTATACATATATACCTTTATGGTTTGACTCATTAATGTTGAATGTCTTTGGAAAATATGTAGACTAGAAAATTGCTATGGGTAGGTAATCCGCCCTTGCAAAAACATGGCTGCCCATTAATGTTCTCTAAATTAATTCATGACCCTGAGAGACTTTCCATTCATTTTCAACATGAATAGACATCCCAGGCCTACGTCATTGACCCTCTTTCTCTTCTGCTTTTAAAACCTGTATTAATATGTTTTTTTGCTTTTCTTTGTCGTTTGTCTTACAGCTAGTCTATATTTTAACGGGTACCATGATGTGCTCTGTTACTTTGGTCTGACTTGTAAGCACTGATGAGTGCATGGAAACGTTGGTACTGTTCTCGATTTGTAAGCCAATGTGTAATCGAACGTGATCTGCTAGAATAGAAGTATCATGAAAGAGTTACGCTGATATCGATACTGTTAACGTTGCCTCGTATTCTAATCTTGACCGGCTTGAACTCCGCTGCCAGGTACCGCACTGGGCCTTTGTTTTTTAGCACCAATGCATAAATATCCTCCAAAACAAACAGCACGGAACAGCTCACCGTACCTTGGCTACACCCTGTTGTTTACTTTAAGCATGGTCATACCTTACAACCGTCTACTCTACGTCTAATTCCCCGCTTCTGCCCCCTGTCCCCCCCCTCCCTCCATCTCAAGCTCTCGTCCAGACATCTGATAAATGTTAGTCGCACCGTTGCCAAGTAAAACAGAAGGCATTGTTTTCGTCTCCTCGCCTGGCCGATAAGGCCCCTTCGGGGAAGGCAGACATGCATAATGACAGCGCACTTAATTGCCTCTTTAGTCTGGAGTGAGTTTCTTATCTCTCCGGCCCGTCACACTGCCCACCACCACCGCCACCACCACCACCACCGCAGCAGCCTCAGCTCTGAGGCTCTCACTGAGTTGGTTTCACAGATTTATCTCGCTCGCCGTGACTGATTGTTTGGTCTTTGGAACCCTGGTTCATGACTGTGACGATGATACCAGCATGTGAACCTACACAGAGAATGTGTGTGAAAGTATGCGCTGGTGTGTTTGTGTTTGTGTATGGGAGTTGCTTTGTGTGTGTGTGTGTGTGTGTGTGTGTGTGTGTGTGTGTGTGTGTGTGTGTGTGTGTGTGTGTGTGTGTGTGTGTGTGTGTGTGTGTGTGTGTGTTTGTTTGTGTGTGTGCGTATTAATGGGCAAGGGTGTTAAGTGTGATGGATACAATATATATATATCTGTGAATACTTTATGATGCATTGTTGATTTTCTTTTTTACTTGACGTAATACTTATTTACTAAATGTATAAACTACACGTTTCAACAAACTATTTTGGACCGTTTTCATGAGTATCTTCATTGTGTTCCTTTCAGCTTGTGCAGCTGGTTCATATGGGTTGAACTGCAGCCAGGCATGTCAGTGTTTCGGGACCCATGAGCAATGCAACCCTGTCTCTGGGAAGTGCACCTGTACGACTGGGTACTATGGGATGCATTGTGGGTTAAGTAAGTCCTCTTCTGTATGACTCACGTTGTCCAGCATGAATGACGCATGGTGTTTGTTTTGGCTGGTAGATCCATGGAGCATTGAAACCCTTTTATTTATGTATGTGTTCCGAGCCCTGAATCCTGCTTAAGTACGTGGTAAGATTAGTGAATACAAATTATATTCTTGGGCTTCAAATTGACAACGGAATCCCACATATATAGGGAGCTTGTTTTTATGTTTCAAAGTTGCAAACATTAGCAATCAGGTGTAAGGTTTCAATGATGCCACGTTCATGAATGTAGTCATCAAAGGAACTGAGTTATAATCTGATACATGAGGACCTTTAGACATTCTTAAAAAAGTTTGGTAGTTAAGAGTTAAGTGTCCAGTGTCACTGTCCAACCATCCACTTGGTCGCATGTTTCAATCCACTAGTGGGAAACTGCCGACATTTAAAAAAAACACTGTTCCAATATATATGACATGTTGAATATAAGCCTATTTTATTTAACAATGGATGATATCATAATGTGCATAAGCCTAGCATAAAGTACGATTAGAACCATGTTTATCTATAGATGCTACAATGCTAGATAAACAACAAGGCATGATGCCTTTTTCTTTTCTTTATCCCTGTCCCTTTTATGGTTGTCTGAATGAAATGCATAAACGGGAGGCAACGTTTTTTCTCTTAACAGCTGTTCCTCCCTTCCTGTCCTCTGATTGGCAGGATGCAGGGAAGGTTCCTACGGGCCGGGCTGCAAGCTAAGGTGCAGATGCACTAACGGGGGTCTCTGCGACTTCAGGACGGGTGCCTGCCAGTGTCCTGATGGCTTCATAGGGGCAGACTGCAGCTCCGGTTAGTCAGAGAAAACCACAACAGCTGCCTGTAGTACACATGAAACACAAACACAAAGGAGGGCTACGTAATCTGCTGTGTGTGTGTCTCTCTGTGTTTGTGTGTGTATGTGTGTGCGTGTGTGTGAGTGCGCGCGTGTGTGTGCGTGTGTGTTTGTGTGCGTATGTGCGCGCGTGGTGTGTTTGTTTGTATGAGTTTCACTGATGGGATTGTTAAGTTGGAAAGAGCGCTATTATTTTGTTTCGTATAGGTGGTCCAGTTAAAAAAAGGCAGAGACAGATAATAATCAGCTGAGTGCGATAAGTGGTAACAAATGTTGACGATTCTGTGGAAACATCACAGCATCTTCTCCTGCTCCTTGAATGAAAAAATACGTTTGATGAAAATTACACATGCAGCTGCATCGTCTTGTTTTGGAGGTGACTGATTGCAGTCGTGTTTTCATTTGCCCCTCAGGTTGTCCTGCGGGGCACTTTGGAAAGGACTGTGCCATGCGGTGCTCCTGCGGAGAGGCGGGACAGTGCCACCCGGCTACTGGGAGGTGCATCTGCAGCCCTGGGAGAATGGGCCACTTGTGCCATCAGGGTAAAGTCTCCAGAAACCACACGTTCCACAAGGGTACTTGTGTTCCAGCTTCTATGTCAAAATCAAGTTTATTCGTTTAGCTAACTTATATCTCAAACAGGGTCTGTGCTTCTGAGTCCCTTAAATCATAAAACAAAAGAACTTGAGAGATAAGACTTAAAGGTTGGGTATGGAATTCTCTTTTTTGGCCATTTTTGCAGAATTACTTGAAATCCTTATCATAACCCACTTATAGCCACTGAGTTAGAAGTACTGACATGACAATTAAACAAGTCAATCATCTGTGGAACGGGCAGGGCTCGAAAAACTCCAGCCAATGATTTCCAGAGCCACCGAGTTGCATTGGACAGTAAGTACGTCAATCAAACGGTCGTACTGCACTCCCCCTCCCCCCGCGCGACCCCTTCGTGCACGTACTCAAAGCTCTTGACCCAGAGCAAGCTTCTGATTGTTGTTATCCTGCGGTAGCTACTGGAGCTAGCTAACTGGCTAATGGCTCGCTCTCGCGCAAGATTGCGCGTCCATGTACTTGGAATGGGTGGAGTCAGAGTCAGCCTTGAAGGAGAGGGGGTAGGACCATTTGAGTTGTGTGTTTTCAAAATCTGCTGGCGTTTCGCAAATCCCATACCCAAGTATGGGAGTATTGGGCTTCTCAGCCCACGGTATAGAAGATTGCAATGACTATTAGCATTCACACATAACTAAAAACTGTTTGAGAAGAGGATGCATCCATCCAAGTTGTATTGATGACTTCCATCAGGGCTGGAAGATCTAGAGAGACAACAAAGTAGTAATAGGCCTCAATTAAGGGAGTTTTTCCTTGAATGTTTTTCTTCTTATTCCTCTCCTCTCCTTGTATATTTAGGCAGCTCCTTCTCCATTTCCTCAGTTATAAGGGGGCTCTGATGATCAAGGGACTCTTCTCCCCCTCCTCGTCCTAATCTCTCCCTCGCTCATCAGCAACTCCATCGGATCGCAGGAGTGGGGTTTTCCATCTCAGCCATTTAAAAGTGCTCTCTCTCTTTCTTTCTCTACATCTTCTCCCTCTCTCTCTCTCTCCCCTCTATATCTCTCTCCCTTCTTACCACTCTCTGTCTCACTCACATCCCCCCTAGTGCTCTCTCTCTCTCTCTCTCTCTCTCTCTCTCTCTCTCTCTCTCTCTCTCTCTCTCTCTCTCTCTCTCTCTCTCTCTCTCTCTCTCTCTCTCTCTCTCTCTCTCTCTCTCTCTCTCTCTCTCTCTCTCTCCCTCTCTGCCAGCGTTCCCAGTCAGTGAGCTTGCAGACGTGCCATCACTGCTGCTCTCGCTGTCTGTTTACAGAGACCTTTAAGTAGCCTGTTCTCTGTGTTCCGTGTCGACAGACTTGGCGTGGAAACAAATAAATAAAGAGAGGGGGCGGGGAGGTGGGGGGGGGGGGGGGGGTTGTCGGAATCAAAAGATTGATTCCCTTATTGTTTTCCCTATCTAAATTACGTTGGAGGAACATGATTTTTCTTTTATATCGGGGCCAAATGCGACCACTTAACCATCTTACTAATGAACTTGATCTAAAATAAACTGAGCGGGCTCCATGTGTATGGTTTTGTGTATTTGTCTGTGTCTCTGTGTGTGTGTCTGTGAATTTGTGCTGATGTGTGAGTATTTATGTGTGTGTGTGTGTGTGTGTGTGTGTGTGTGTGTGTGTGTGTGTGTGTGTGTGTGTGTGTGTGTGTGTGTGTGTGTGTGTGAGTGTGTGTGTGTGTGTGTGTGTGTGTGTGTGTGTGTGTGTATTTATCTTTTATATTTGTCTGCTACCCCATGCAGAATGTGATTCCAGCTACAACCACATGCTACACTCACATTAATTGAAAGACGTCCCTGTGGTTCCTCCAGTGTGTCCTAGGGGGCGCTACGGGACGATGTGCAAGCGCATGTGCGACTGTCAGAGCGGGGCGCTGTGCGACCCGGTGGACGGCTCGTGCACGTGCGGGCTGGGCTGGACGGGACCGCGGTGTGACAGAGGTATGATGCGACCGAGTGCAGAGAATGTAAAAATATCATTGTACTTCATTTCTTTCAATTTCCAGTACAGGTTCTCCAGAACCTCTACACTGGACTCATTATATAAACTCCCATACAAAACGAAATAACTGAATTAATAAACACAGAAATGGAATATAAATGTACAATAATATTCCTCTACAATAGCTGATATAAAAATACATTTAACCTAGAATGGTGGGTTCAGTTCATCCAAATCATCACATTTCCAGTTTTAATTAAAGGCATCATATTTTACAGCTAGGACGTCGGTAGCATTGTGCAATCTGTCAAATATCTGGAAGGGAGCCGAACCTTTGCGTTTACCGAGGGAACGCACACTCACTAATGACTTAGCATGAGTGAAGCACAGCCGCTGGTTCACCCTCACGGCCGCGGAAAGGGAGGGAGTTGGATGCGGCTTCAGACTTAGAGACCTAGAATACTTTTTTGGGCCGCCTGACTCATGCTGTTCAATTTAATATTAGCTTGACTATCATTAGCAACCGTCGTTCCGTGATCAGCGGGGGTTTCCCGTTGACCCTCAGCCCCCGCAGCAACCTTTAGGATTTATCTCTGGTAGCCATCGCATCGCATCCCGTCTGACTAGAAGGCCGCCGAAGTGGGAAGCGTATGTTTAAAAAGTCATGCACTTCTTATATAATTGACTCTTTAAGTGTGGCCGCATTTCTGGTTTCCATAGCATGCAACGATCTTCTGGTGAGTTACAGTAAAAAAAGAGTTTACTCTGGAATTATAGGTTAGATAATCACTGACTGTAATTTTATTGTTGAGTGAATTTTTGCTCTTCTGCTTGTATCTTACACTCTGACATTTCTGTGAGGGTGTGGGCGTGTGTGTGGGGGTGCGTGTGCGTGCGTGCGTGCGTGCGTGTGTGTGTGTGTGTGTGTGTGTGTGTGTGTGTGTGTTGTACAGCGTGCGCCCAGGGGAAGTATGGTGCTGGCTGTGCCCTGGACTGTCCCTGCCTCAACAATGGGACCTGTGACCACATCTCTGGCAGCTGCACGTGTCCCGCGGGATACTACGGCCACGCCTGCCAGCTAGGTGCGCGTCCATTCACCTCAGAGTACACATTCAGACAGTGTTTTACCATCACAAATGCAGGATAACTTCACTCTGTACAGGGAAATTCCTCTGACAAGGCAAGGCTCTTCAACGAAGTATAAAAAGCACACGTTGTCCTACTCAAACTGCGTGTGTGTGTGCGTGTGTGTGTGTTTGTGTGTGTGTGTGTGTGTGTGTGTGTGTGTGTGTGTGTATTTGTGTTTGTGTATACCTGTGTAGGAAGACTCCAGGTGTTTGTTTTGTCGTTGTACTGCTGTGTATCGATTACTTTAACCACAGAAGACGGCGATCGATTTCTGCCGACCAGAGCACCACCTTGATTCCGGCCCTGTGTGAATGCTTGCGTCTCTTCCAGAGTGCCCGTCCGGGTTCTTCGGGTCCAGCTGCGCCCGTCCCTGTGACTGCAGGGTGGGGCGGACCTGTCACCATGTGACGGGTGTCTGCGTGTGCCCACCGGGCCGCCGCGGAGCACAGTGTCAGACGCGTGAGTGTGGCCTGGCCGATGTCTATCCGTAGCCCTGTGACTGTACACCTTCTACCGACGGTCATCGGCAATAGTCTAGGGGTAAGGGTGTTGGACGCCCACCCGGAGGTCCTGGGTTGAAACCCCGATGCACGTGTGATCTACCTGGAGGCAGCCTCGAGCAATACACCCAAGCCCCCCACCCAAGGCTCATTAACGACATCTCTCCGAACCAAAAAGAAAAGGCAGGCTGCTGTTTGTCAGAGCTGACAGCCGACGTCCTGAGATCTAGGGATAGACACGGTGTAGAGAGAGAAGGGAGACTTACACAGAGAGCGACCCAACAGGAGAAGACAGGCGAAGGAAAGCAGCGCATGCACTCCCGGGCCCTCTGGTATGTACGTTAATAGTCCCGGCCACCTGGTTGCTCCCAAAAGTAATCTGTTAAAGATGTGTTTTTTTAGCAGAGTGATGCGAAGGAGCTTCATTACCCGCAGAATCGAGTCCGTGGAGGATTAGAAAGTATAGGCAGTACTTAAGCGCAATAAACGTACAGAACAAGCCGTGTATTTAAGGCTACACAGCATAATATACACAGAATTGCCAACGGTTTCAATGCGAGACGTGTGTAGGTCTACAGGTTGTAATGACATTTGTAGGCTGTAAAGAATCTGATGTATATATATATATATGTATATTTATATATTTACATTTACATTTAAGGCATTTAGCAGACTCTTTTATCCAAAGCGACTTACAATAAGTACATTTGTCATAAGAAGTGCATCAATATATCGCTGTCGGTACAGAAAGGATGTTCATAGAACCAAGTGCTAGTACCACAATCGCTAGGCTAACTATTCTCCGTGTTACAGCCATGATAGCAGCTACTGCAGTTGCTACACAGTAAATAATACAATACAATACAATACAACACAATACAATACAGTGAACAATGGTGGCCAGAAGGGGGAGGGTGGCTATGGAGTGTCGAGGTGGACTCTGAACAGGTGAGTCTTGAGTCTTTTTCGGAAGATAGTGAGCGACTCTGCGGTCCTGAGAGCGGCAGGGAGCTCGTTCCACCACTGAGGTCCCAAAACCGAGAAAAGTTGTGACTTTGTATATATATGTATATGTATATATATATACATATATATGTTGTATTTGTATGTCTATATATATATCATTTTATGTATAAGATATATATCATTTTAAACTGGAATATCGTATAAATTACTACAGACAGGAAGGCAGTAGTAATTTAAAGACAGTAAAAGACCCATAGGTGAGCAGGTAGAATTTGATGGGAGCCTCGTTTTCCAGGCTGCTTAAAGCATTGCTGATGCACCCATCCCCCCCCCCCCCCCCCCCCCCCTACTTACCCCCCCGAACCCCTGCCCACACCCAGGGTATAGGGGGGGCCCCCGGCAGGAGTGTGGGGGCCTAAATGGCCACTTCCAGCCCAGCAGGAGATTATAGTGAGCAGCAAGGCAACCGTAGACACATTATGTTTACGGCGTGTGTGTGTGTGTGTGTGTGTGTGTGTGTGTGTGTGTGTGTGTGTGTGTGTGTGTGTGTGTGTGTGTGTGTGTGTGTGTGTGTGTGTGTGTGTGTGTGTGTGTGTGTGTGTGCTTTAGGATGTGCGTCGGGGAGGTATGGCCGTGAGTGTCAGCAGTCGTGCGACTGTGCGGGGGGGTCTGCATGCGACCCAGCCACGGGGCAGTGTCTGTGCCCCCCAGGCAGGGCGGGGCGGAGGTGTGGAGAAGGTATCGTTCACCGTCCT
>NC_044063.1:3586831-3600255 GCF_902167405.1 Gadus morhua
TGTGGACACACCGGTAACTGGCCAGGTTTGTTTAACATCACTTCCTTCTATTCCTTTTTGTTATCAACAATCAGATGTACTAAACACAGCGTTGACAGTGCCGTCTGCCAAGAGAGGATCTTTCCTTTTTTTTTTTTTTTTAAGTAGGCTGTGTTTCTAGTAAAAGGACAAAGCCTCAGCTTGGTCGAGTCCAATGTTCTTAATGAGAAACACCTGTGCATCTCTGTGGGCTTCAAGGTAATTCACTCAAAAGGCCTAAAAACTAAGAGTATTATTCATCAATGGAGACACACGGTAGTGAAGCAGGGGGATTTTATTTTGTACAAATGGGGCTGAGACGTGCTAATCGGAAACCGTTCCACCGTGGAGACCCCGGCGAAGCCCTCCTCCTCCGTGTATGCGCTGGACAATTCACGACACTTTTCAAAACGTCAAAGCCTCGGCACAGCCACGTCTCCTCTGTCCGCCGCCGCTGTGCAAAACATTGAGACTCCAGCAGAATAAATACACTCGTTGCTTTAGCATTATTATTTTCACCACATTTATCATCGCACGCGCCCCTTTCCGGCGGACGTTCATGGGACGTGGACACATTTTATTGTCGCGGGGGGACATCTTTGATCGTGGACCTGGTGGATCTTGGGGGGGGGCTGTGTTTCCGAGGGGAACCCCCGTTCCTCCGACCGGTGTTAAGGCGCTGTGCTCAGCAGTCAGACGGGGCCGTGGTTCTGCTCAGCAGTCGGTCTGCAGATGGAGAACAGGGGGGGGGGGTTCCGGAGGTGGGGGTGGTCCCACAATGGGGTGGGGGGGGGGGGGGATCCCAGTGCCTTTAGTCAGGGTGTCGTGGGGTTAAGAGCAGAGGGGGGGGGGGGGGTCGGGGGATTGCGAGGTGAAAGGGCTGTGACATCACACGTGGCTGAGGGACTGGATGGCGCTGGACTCGGCGGCGGCGCGGGCCAGGTTGTGCCACAATGTGGACGGCGAGTGGGAGGTGGGGTGCAGGGACTCCTTGTCCGTCAGGGACAGCATCATGGCGTAGGCCTGCAGGGAGTGGTCATGTATGTTACACACTGGTTTTAATGTACAAGGCCCTTTTTTCATTCTTATACGCTCAGTACGTCCACACACACGCACACACGCACGCACACACGCACGCACGCACGCACGCACGCCAAACGCACGCACGCACACGTTCCCAGTAGGTTACCTGGGTCTTGGACTTCCTGTACAGCGGCTGCTTGACGGCCTCAGCCAGGGTGGCTGAGCCGAAGGAGCCCGCGTCTTCCTCGCCGTCCCCCTCGCTCATCTCGCTCTCCTCCATCTTACGCGCATCCGAGAAGTGACGGATGTGGTCCAGGGCCGAGTAGCCTCTCTCGTCCTCTTCGTCTTCATACCTAGAAAAAGGAGCAGACGCGTTGAGTAATGCTGACAGTACATTTCCTGGACTGATGTTGCTGTTGAATCTTATTACTATTACTTACTATCTGTTCCAAACGGTAACCGGGTGAGGGGAAACCGAAAGAGGGACTCTGCATTCAGTTTCCAACACCCAGCTACCGTTTTCGAACCGAGATAGTCGCTGACAAGCCATGGTTTAGAAACAGGATGCTTGCTAGCGGTGAATAAGGCTCATTGTCTTGGCCCTACCTCCGGGGTGAGCTCTTGGAGTTCTCCAGCTCCAAGTCCGCTGCCTGGTCGTAGTCCATGTCGCCCTGCAGGACGTCCTCGTCCAAGCTGCCGGACAGCAACGGACCCGCATCGGGTTTCAGCAGGGAGTCGCTCATAGGCTCCTCCTCCTCGTCTGCGCCGAGCTCCTCCCCTTCCTCGTCCTCGAGGTCACGTGACCCGCGGCCGGACATCAGTGGCTTCTCCTCGTCGAACGTGCCGCCGTTCAGCCTGCAGACCGCAGAACATCCGAGGTGGTGAGTGCGTGTGGGTGAATTTGGGTCTGCGTTGGCGAATATGTCTGTGTGGGTGAATACGTGGGTCGATGCATGTGTACGATAGGCATTACTTGAGCATCACTCAAAGTGATTTCGTTGTACCCCTTCACACAGCCCATAATATAACATGGCACCCATACATAACACTTCAGACACATGCAGCTGGATAATTAACCATCGACGGAATCTCTTTAAAGCAGGTAGCGAGCCTGAGTGGAATGAAACAATAGACAGGAGGGATTGAATGCCAGGCGAGAGAGAGCGAGAGAGTGAGAGAGGATGGCAGGACATGGCAGCTGGGGTGGAGCAGAGGCCCCAGGATCCCGTTTGTCATCGGGGCTTGGGGCCCCCTCTGTGCGCGGCTTCGGCCCCAGCACTTAGCCGGAGTGCTCGGCCTCTTCCACTGTTTATTTTCCCAACTATCTTCTATTCATCTAATAGGCAAAATATTTAGGTGACAGTCCCACATGGTGGGAGAGTTATGAGCGCATTGCCAACCAAAGACGTTTCCTCTCGTCGAGAGAGCGACAGAGAGAAGGAGAGAAAGGGAAAGAGAGAGAGAGAAACAGAGAGTCTCCAAGCGGCCCGGGTCCTAATCTGTCCCACTGTCTCAGCGGCATAGGAAACCACCACTTGGTAAATCATCTGGAACCACATTAAGAGCCGCTCTGCTAATTACACTCCGGTGCGTCTCTCGTCAGCTCTGAAAAATGCTCATTTTAGAAGTAAAGAAAACACACACACACACACACACACACACACACACACACACACACACACACACACACACACACACACACACACACACACACACACACACACACACACACACACACACGGGGTCCGGAGACATTGGGGGGGGAAACCACCGCGGAAGGAAAAAGAGAAGGATGGATTTGGGAAGCGTTGAAAATTACATCAACCAAAATCAGCCGGGATATTGCGTTGTCTCTTACAAACAAACGTGATGCGATGGCGTGTGTGTGTGCGAAGTGACCGCCGCGAAGGCGACGGGGGAAAGAGTGTAGAGCTGAAGAGAATATTTAAGCACGGTGCAGAATCAGAACCATCCCTCCCCATGACTGTTTTATTCATGGAATGATTATGGCGTGCTTTAGAGAGAGAGAGAGAGTGAAAGACCCTCTCATGGCACACGATACGCTAGGGGCTACAGACGGGGTGAGGCAAGCCGTGTTGAAAAGAGGTGCGCGCCGATGGAGGAGAAAAAACTAAAAAAAGAAAGAAAGAGAAAAGAGAGCAGAGTGAGGCTGAAGAAAGAGGAGAGCGAGAGAGGAGAGCGAGGGGAGAGGAGGGAGCGCAGTGATTAACAAAACAGATTCCCTAATTACCCTGTGAGACGTGGTAATTTGCCGGGGCTATCGTATCTATCAGGAGAAGTCAGGAGCGCTGCCCTTTGAAAGGAAACACGGGCCGACCCCCGTGACCCCACCCTCTCCAGCCCCTTCCTGTCGGCAGACATGTTGGTTCCAGATGTGGGGTCCCCCCCCCCCGCCACCCACACCCACACCCCAATCACCCCTCTCCTCCTCAATCCTCAATCCCGCCGCGGGGTTCTGGGTCTCTCCGAAGAGTCTGGGAGATCTCTATCGGGGACCCCACAATCTGCGCTGTGATCAGGCTAGTTAGGAGCGTGAAAACAAACCGCTGGGCCTGAGCCCAGATCGGCGCTGATCTGTGGTGTAATGACAGCCCTGTGCATCCCGTGTGTGCGCGTGTGGTCGTGTGCGCGCGTGTGTGCGTGCGTGTGTGCGCTAGTACTTGACATGAGTATATATACTAGAGTATAATATTGAATTAAATATCATGACCACATATTAACCTTTTTATTTTTTTCCTTAATGTAGCAGCAAAGTAAGTCAGAGGTTAAATGGATGTACACCGAGGACTGGAGGCTCACCCTTCTTCTGAAGGATCCGGGGACGTCTGGTTCTGGTTCGTGTTGCTGATAAAGTTTCTGATTTCGTTGAAGTAGGAGTCCTCTTTGTCGTCCAGGATGGCGCTTCCGCTGTCCATCTCGGAGCGCGGAGACGACATGGCAGTGCCTGCATGCACACAGCAAGACACTGTTTAGCCTTCAATCTAAGAACACTCTTCTCTGGAATATTCCTTCAAGGAAACTAACAAATACATGAAGAAATGCTCACAGCCAGCCAGTCAACTTAACCTTAACCATCACAATGCTGTAGTATTCAGTCGTTCACTGTTAATCCCAATGGAGAATATTTGTATTTTGTGTATTGTACAAACCAAACATTAGCCATTGACTAACATTAACTGAGTCCCACTTTCAAACACCCACCTGAGAGGTTGCCGTTCTCGTGCTTCTTGAGGTGGCGGTCCAGGTTGGTCTGCTGGCCGAAGCAGCGGTCACACAGGTGACACTTGAAGGGCTTCTCCTTGTTGTGGATGTTGCGGATGTGGCGCTGCAGGTTGGACGAGATGCTGAAGGAGCGGTCGCAGTACTTACACCTGGAGGAGAAAGCACAGGCGAGGCGTTAGTGCTCGTGAACGGTGTCGCGACGGGAGAGTCACCATGACGATAATTGACGGCCACACACACTCACGGACACAGACACACTCATAGACACACACAGAATGATCGTGATTGGACGCCCGGTTTGATTTAACGAGGAGGGGGGGGGGGGGGGGGGGGATGGGGGCAGGCGAGTTCGTTTTCTGGGAAATATAATCGGATACATCACACACACATTCGACCACAAACTATTCCCGTCCCAGACATGATGGAGGAGGGCTTCTTGGAGGTGAACCCTCTCTGCCTCTCATCTGCAGCCAGCACAATAAAATTACATTCTTCTCCCTTGGTAAAAAACATGAGCGCGCTACAGAATGCGCTGGAGCAGCCCCCCCTCGAAATCACAGGCCCTTGCCAACTTTCTCCATGCAAAATTATACGAGAAGATTACATCTTTTCTTCTGCTAGAATTAGCTCGCCCAATTGGCTGTCCCTCAGGAACCCCCTTGGTTATCTGCAGCTAAAAAATTACAATAAACAGCAGCAATCTTTAATGGCTTGCCAGCGTGCGGAGTAGAGTCTATCAGACCGGCCCAGTGTTGGCCCGTGTTAGTCTCTCTCCTTCTCCCTGTCCCCTGTGGTCAGTCACACATACACACACACACACACACACACACACACACCTCCCGTGTGTTGGGCCAAGATTCCACTGCCCCAGTAACTACAAGGACATGCAGGGCCTGCCAGAAATTACCGATGCAGTTTAATGTGATCGCCGGTACACTTTGAATACAACTTGTTGTTGCTCCGCTCGCTGCCTTTGCCCATTCAGCCTATTCAGCTAAACGGAGTCACTAACCATGGCTGCAACCATGGCTAAATACACCATTTATGTAGTCCAGTACTACAGCCCACTCTCGACTCCCCAGCACTGCTAATAACCGCTGAAGAAGTAGCCAGAGGCTAGGGCTCACGTCTGGCCACAGACATGCCAGAGAGAAATGACCACAGCTGCCCTCTTTGGACATCTGCCCACTATCCTCTTCCCCCTTCGTGATTCTTCATCCCAACTTTCCGACTGTCACATGGGCGACGGACGCCATTTTTCACTGGGCAATTTATTTAGCAGTGCAGTAATTGTTTCAGGCTTTTACAGGCAAAGGGAAAACAAACATAAACTGAGGCTCAGACTATGGAGGGGAAGACCCTGGGAAAACATTTCCATGCTGTATTGTGAGCCTACAGGTGCGTCCACACCAACAGCAAAAGCTAATTTTCTACTCGGGGTGCCTGCGTGAACCGGAAACGTCCTCACACGAGTGATTCAGCATCAAGCGAAATTTGCAGTAAAGTTCAAATATTTCACCCGTATAAGGAGAATTCACGCCGTTCACACAACCAGTGAAAACGTTGCATCTATTCGGGTCTTTGCAATGGCTTTGTATTTATATGCACCGCCCCTTCGCTTTAGGTGTAAACGCATTTTAAGTTTTACCAATAACTGTATCTCTTTCCCTCTCTCTGTATAAAAGGGAAGGCAGCATGCGGACCAAAGTAACACAAACTAAATAAATACAAAAGTGCAGGAATTGCCAAATATGGCCCAGCGTGTTTAGTCATTCCTGTATTTTAGCATTTCTCTTTTTTTCTTAGTGATCTTGGTCTGTTGTATGTGGCTTGTTGACCAAATGGATGCCGGATGGATGTGATGGAAGAGTTACAGTTTTAACTTTAATCACTGGGTGATGCGTGCATGTTTTGAGATTGTGATGGATGCAGGGAGAAACAAAACTGCAGAACGAGATGAAAAGACGATGATGATTCAGATTTTATCTCCCCGCTTTTCCCATACAACTAAGATCCTCCAGTTCCTTTTATAGCCGGCGATTTAAAATGGTGTCACTGGCACATTCTTTCTTGGTAATAATGTTGCATTAAACACACACACACACACACACACACACACACACACACACACACACACACACACACACACACACACACACACACACACACACACACACACACACACACACACACACACACACACACTTTAAAATGAGTAGATGTTCTGTGATATCACAGTACATTACAGTTTATTTAAGCTCTTACCGGTACGGTTGTTCTCCTGTATGGGTCCTGAGATGCCTGGTCAGGTTAGCAGAGCGTGGGAAGATTTTCCCACAATATCTGATGAGACATCAAGTTCACAATTTAGAGACACATAAATAAACTAAACACTAAATTAGTGGATTGCAGTTCATTTCTAGTAAATAGTGTGTGTGTGTGCGTGTGCGTGTGCGTGTGCACATCGATCCATCCATATCAAGGTAAAAATCATAAAAATATAATTCAAAATCATATATCAAGAGACGGCAGTGCAAGTTGTCTGCCACCTGGGAGGTTGCGGGTTCGATCCCTTGCTACCCCCGCCGGCTCAGTCTCGAGGTGTCCCTGAGCAAGAACCCCAACCCTCAATGCTCTTGACCAGCTGGCTGTTGCCTTGCATGGCTGATACCGCTGCCGGTGTATGAATGTGTGTATGAATGTGTGTATGAATGTGTGTATGAATGTGTGTATGAATGGGTGAATGCGAGTCAGTAATTATAAAGAGCTTAGAGTGGCCCCAGCTTTGAAAAGCGCTGTTTAAACGCAGTCCGTTTACCGTGCATTAAACGTGCACATTAATATGACATCAATATTAAGGCCCAATCCCATTTCTACCCCTTACCCCTCCCCCTTACCCCTCCCCCTTGTTTTGAAGGGGTAAGGGGAAGGGGGGAGGGGCAGAAGCGGGATTGGGCCTAAACCTCATGTCAAAGTGCCAGGCCCACCTGCAGGTGTAGCGCTCCTTCCCCTTGCGGAGCAGAGACTCAGGGATGGCCGAAGGCGGTGCTCTGAAGTCAAACATGGACGGCATGGAGCGCAGCATGTCCCCCGACTCTGGCTTCAGCGAGCCAAACGTCTCCAGCTTCTCCGCCATGTTCTCGATGGCCGACATCTGGGGGGGACAGAGGGGGACGGGGTCGGGGTCAGGCCTGACACCACCACTTCTTATAAAACTGAGCTTTTTACTAACTACCATTTCGCCTCAGATATTGAAGCTCAGCCTTTCGGAGCATTCTTTGGAGACCCCCCCAAAGACTGATTGGTGGCATGAATTCTTACTGGAGAGCACTCGTTTACAATGAGGCTCATTGGAGACCAGGAAATGTTCAATTCTTGACCATATTATTCCTTCTGGTTTATTACACTCAAAGCAACCATGGAGTAATTGTGGCGAATTCAATTTTAAATACACTGCACAAATATACATTATAAGCACATGATATGAAATAGAAGGGGGGAAGGAATGAGGACTTTGGGTAATCTACTAATAAGCATTATAGTTTGACATGATACCTGGAGAAAAGTGTGTGTGTGTGTGTGTGTGTGTGTGTGTGTGTGTGTGTGTGTGTGTGTGTGTGTGTGTGTGTGTGTGTGTGTGTGTGTGTGTGTGTGTGTGTGTGTGTTAGTGTGAGAGAGAACCAGGACTCCATGCATGACAGCCTAAGTTGATTAATTGCTGACAATGTGTGTACAGGACAAAATATATGTTTGTAATGCATGTGTGCCCATGTGTGCTTGCACGTGCGCGTGTGTTTGAGCGTATGTTTTTTAACAAGCTTGTTTCTACATGGTGATGCGCGTTTTCTGTAAATGCATGTATCGGTGACTTGATATTTGAACGTGCATGTATTTTTGGTGTGAGACAGTGTGTTCTTGATTTTGTTTGGGTCTGAATGTGTGCATGTGTGTGTGTTCATCTGAATGTGTGCACGTGTGTGAATGTGGGTTTGTGTCTGTCACTGTATGGGTGTGTTTATTTGTGTGTGTGTGTGTTTTACTCTATAGGTATGTTTATTTGTGTGCATGTGCGTGCATCCGTGTGTGTGCGTGTGTGTGTGGTGTGGGTGTGTGTCGCATGTACATGTGTTTGCGTGTGTGGTGTGTGTGTGTACGTGCGTGTCGCATGCACGTGTGTTCGTGTGTGGTGTGTGTGTATGTGCGTGTCGCATCCACGTGTGTGTGTGTGTGTGCGCGTGTGCGGTGCGGGGCACAGGAGTGATTCATGTCCACTGCCGGGCTGTAAACCATTCTGTGCACAATGCGGCCAGACAGCACATTCGTCAATATGAAAGATGTTGACATTACTGATCAAGGGCCAGACAGGGGTAATAATGATATCGCTGTGCTGAGGGAGGGGGGGGGTGGGGGAGGGATGGGGAGTCAGTGGGAGAGGAGAGGGAGAGCAAGGAGGAGGGTTTGGGTTAGGTGGTGGAAGGGGGGGGGGGGGAGGGGTGGGTGGTCCCAGTAGGCCCTAGGGCCTGTCAGTCCATGTTTTTTTTTAAACAGGGGCCACAAGAATTTGCATTATTTTGCGTGCATTGCATTCTGGGCCTGTTCCTCACGCCGTCCCCCTCTATTCCAATAAGGCAACAAATCAACGGTGATTCGGGTCCGTCTCCGGAGCCCCGCTCCCCGCTCAGACATTCCATCTCTCCGCCTCGCCCTCTGTCACTCTCGGCCGGCACGCCGCGGCGGCGGAGTGGTGAGAGGTGCGCGAGGAGGGGGAGAGACAGAATGGAGGGGGGGAGGGGGGAGGGGGGAGCAAATACGACGAAAGAATAAAGGATGAGGAAAAGAGAGAGAGGACGGGCGAAGAGGTGAGGGGGGGAAAGAGGAGGAGAAACGAGAACACCGGTACCGTACCAGAGAGGAAGATGGAGAGATGGAAAAAAAGAACAGAAGACAAAATGGAAGAAGAAAGAAAGAAAGAAAGAAAGAAAGAAAGAAAGAAAGAAAGAAAGAAAGAAAGAAAGAAAGAAAGAAAGCAGGAAAGAGCGAAAGACTCACTTAAGTAGAAAATGAAAAAGGATGAAAACACAAAATTTGTGACGATGAGAAATTATAGAAAACAAATAAATACAAAAACAACAAAGAGCACAAAAAACAAACTGAACCACAGGTAGAGCGGAGGAGGCAGAGCGTGGGGAGGGGGGGGGGGGGGCTGATGGATGGCTAGGGGGACCGACGGCCACAGGGCCTGATTAGGAGTGACGGCCCGGGTGTAAAGTTCCCGCCGCAGACGTTGACATTCCTACTGTGGGAGGATGTGAGGTGTCAGCTCTGCTTGATTATGAATATGCCAATGCTGCACGTCATGAATCAAAGCCATCGAGGGGACGGAGAGAGCGAGGAGGAACAGAGCGAGCGGGAGAGAGAGAGAGAGAGAGAGAGAGAGAGAGAGAGAGGAAGAACCAAGCAGAGGGCGGGTGGGGGAGTCGGGGAGGGAGAGATGGGTAATGTGTTGCAGAAGAGAGGGAGGTGCGGTGAAACACTTTGATATTTCTGTTTGAGTGCGAGGTGTGGATTCGATTAGGCGTGAGACGTGGGATGTATGGTTAATAGTTATTCACCCTAACAAAATATTAGGTATACCGAGCTAAGCGTGTTTGATGAGTCACTTAGTGGTGTTCACCTCAGCTCCGTCAGTGGAGAACCTTAAGCCAACTGATGGCCAGGCACTGTGCTTTGCAATTACAATCCAAGGATAAATCGAGCACTTTCTGACAGTGTTTTGCTGGTGATCGATTTTAAATGTATTACCAATGATGTACTGTTATGTACAATATGTTGTTGCCAACTTGATGCCTATCTAAATATTAGCTAGTTGCGTTGGCTCTTTCCCCGTTTCTTCATCACACCGTCTGGGTTTCTCTCAGTCTGTGTGAGGGGTTTAGAATTTGTGTTCTCTGACTGTGAGTACCACCAAATCATATGTTAGTCAGATGACCCATCATCGTTCCATCATCCATCATTCATCTGACCCAGATTCAAATCTTGTCGTATCGCATTAATATTTACATATTTTTTTCTATGAGTCATACCCAGGTCGAAATTAGACTTAAAACAAATAATGT
Organism: Gadus morhua; assembly: GCF_902167405.1. Classification (NCBI taxonomy): domain Eukaryota; kingdom Metazoa; phylum Chordata; class Actinopteri; order Gadiformes; family Gadidae; genus Gadus; species Gadus morhua. Next base: position 3,597,232 of record NC_044063.1, read on the forward strand.
GGGTTTTTATCGTACTTTGACTGAGTCGTTTGTCCATCAGGCCAGCCTGGAGGACAGGGTGAAGATATACGTCGCCACGTTTTGGCTCGAAAAGGGAATCCTCAAAAATCTTACTTTTCCTACATTTCCCAACATGACCCCCCCCCCCCCCCCCCCCCCCCCCTCCTCCTCCTTTGGCCCCAGGCACCGTATACTTGTGTGTACGTGTGTGCGTCTGTGAACCGGCTTGTTGCTGTAGCGTCTCTCTGGGACCAGCTGTTGATTGGCTATCTTCAGATGTCGGTGATGCTAAGAGCAGCTTCATTAGCGAGATGCATTCTCAATTGTTGATCTTTATCGGGAACCAGATGTCCAGGAGGGGGGGGGGGGGGGGGGGGACTACTACCACCATCTCCCTCCCTCCCTCCCCCCACTCTCCCACAGAGACTGTCAGCCTGGTGCAGATGTAAAGCAGCCCCCCCTAGCCACAGCTCGGCTTCCACTCCCCCCCCCCCCCCCCCCCCCCCTCCATCCGCAACCCCGACCAGATTACACCGCCACCCCACCTCCGTGCCCATTTCCAACAAAAGTGCTTCATTTTGTAAATAAGCAAAGCCCAAGAATACATCATTGCTGGATGGACATGCTGGGAATCCCCCACTCAACTCTTTCATGTGGAGATAAGTAGCGCTGTGTTTCTCCTGATGTACAGTCAACAACATCACAAGAGAAGCTGAATATCTTTTGATATTTTTGGTTAAATAACCCATACAACTTCTAAGAACGGTAATTATGTCTACACAGCAAATACATTGAGATGTGTTTGTTGGCTTTATGTTTTTTTTTTTTTATTCATTTTAATATTTAAAATAAGTTCTCACGCATGTCACACCGTGCTTGATGGTGATTGGCCGACGCCATGCAAATGGTGGTTTATGTTTATTGGAAAAGTTGAAGTTCCCATGCAGAGGGGCGTTTAGAATGGGGGGGGGGGGGGGGGGGGTATTTTTTTAGTTGTTAAAAGGCAAAAGGCACATGGCAGTGCTGGAGTTTAAATAGAAACTTACCCATGTTCTCTGATCTGGCATACGAAACTGAGGGTCAGGACAGAAGGAAAAGAGAGAGCAATCAGAACCAGGAAGTGGACTATAAATCAACAGCTTCTGAGTGGACACATGTGTGCGTACGGTGGGGACAGTAGAAGAACTTTGTGTGATTATGGGTGAATGAGGAATAACCCGTCTGTCTACATAGTGGTACTAATGGCATTACGGAAGGCCCTAAAGGTTCCCAACCAGTCGCGGCGGTCAACTAATTGAACGTCGCCACGGCCATAAGCACACAGTCATGGCCATAACCCCAAAGCCATAGCCATATCCACGCACACATGGCCATAACCACACAGCCATAGCCATAACCAAACACCCATGGCCATAACCACACAGCCATAGCCATAACCAAACACCCATGATCATAACCACACAGCCATAGCCATAACCAAACACCCATGGTCATAACCACACAGCCATAGCCACAACCAAACACCAATGGCCATAACCACACGGCCATAGCCATAACCACACAGCCATGGCCATAACCACACAGCCATGGCTACAACTAGCAACTTCACAGTGCAATCCTAGCTATGTATTTGCAGAGCAATAAAACGGCATTTCTAGGAAACTAGAGCTTGATGCTGGATGCCTAAAAAGAGTTCCAGACCCCTCCGAGTCCCAACACTTTTATGTGTAGAGATATTTATTTATCTGCACAAGTTCAAGTGAGTCAGGTGAAAAGAAACCCCCCCCGGAGGGCGCGCAGACGGGCCTCCGAGCCTGGCGTGCCGGGTGTTTCTGGGATTGATTTGTGTGTCCAGACATCATAAAGTCATAAAGATAGACTAAGCACTCTGTTAGTGTTTCTACTGATAGGACACCTCATTACAGGACAACCATGTGTCTGCTATGGGCACGGCTCAACAGCCTCGAGCAGCCCCCACCGGCAGCAGTCCCGACAAGGGACATAAATCAGACAAATGAAACAGCCTGTTAAAACCAGACCTGAAACATCCAGTAAAAAAAAAAAAAGAAGAATATATATATATATATATATATATTTAAAATGCCAGAGGGAAAGGGGTGTTTTCACTTTCCGACAGACTGTTTGCACCCCGCGGGGGGAAGAGCGAAAAAATGAAATGTTTAAGCCGCCTGTCATGGACATGTGGCAGTTACATATCCACACGGGCGCATAGGCAAGTAACCCACCGAGAACTACAGAACACCGGGGGCAGTATTTCTTTAGAGCTTTAAGAGCATATCGTTTTTTATAGATATATCCTAATCAAAGACACATTATGTGAAGACATGTCATTGGGTGCCCGGGCCCTTGCCCACATCTGGTTCAGATAGCTACAAACAGAATTAACAAGCTGTAAGTTGAATAAAGCTGGAGCCATATTCTAATAACTCTTTCTGGGATACGACTGCTCTAATCCCTATTAACCCTGAATCCACTAGCTCGAAGAAAAAATAACCGTTCAGTTTGATAGAGCCTCCTGTGGTTCTCACTATTCAACTTGTGACAATTGTAAAACGTACACACACACAAACATTCATACATATATACACCCACACACACACACACACACATATATATTCTACATTTAAGAGCATGGCAGATGGTGTTGGTTTGGGTCGTGTCAAGATGTATGGAAGGAGGTTTAATACGAGACGTGTGCTGTTTCACGTTTTGCACCAGGAGAAAGATGGCAAACGAGAATAGTTCAAACAATAATCAAACACACTTCCTACCTGTGGATGGAAGAGGAAGCCTGGAGCCGGCCTCATGTATTTGTCTTTCAGAGCTTCAAACGGATCGGCCATCTTCCTCTTCTCAACCCTGCTGATGGTAAAATTATATCAGCTCTTAACACGTGGGGATCAGGATACACACTCATGCTCTTCCAGTAATGTACGACAAGATTATTTCAGAAATCTAAAAAAAATTACGAAAGCCTTTAATTGGTGTTATAAATGAACGTGA
>NC_044063.1:3605355-3607855 GCF_902167405.1 Gadus morhua
CACCACACGACTGGCACATTCAACAGACCTCAGGGGTCAAGGGTCGTCCTCTGTCAGACCAAACCAGAGCTTCCTAATTATACATGATAAATGTAATCGCACACAGGAAGCCTTCGTTCCGTAATTCACGGGGCTTAACCCTGTCGGGCGCGTCGGGGCCGCTGGGTGAGGCCGGCGAGGCGGTAATGTGCGGCGGCGATGCACCACCTGAGACCAGCTCGCTGAGGCTGGCTTCAGCCGCGTCGAACAACACGGCCGTCGCGGATACAGACGCAGGTTGTGCTCGGGAACTGCCGTTCGACGCGTTCTCCACGGTGGGAAGTCGGGGTCGATTTGCACGAACATGATATTCAAATGGGTCGTGTGATAATTGCTAAACCGGTCCCGTGAAATCCCAAACAGATGCGGTGACGCGCGCTCGGAAGCATCGACAGTAGGTAACGTGTTGCATTGATCGGATTGATTTGGAGACCTCCGTTTGATACCCCCTTTATCTATTAATGTGATCAAAGGCCTACTATTACGATAACAAAGGAAGAAACTTTGAAGAGGACAACTTTTCTTTTGCAATTATACTACAGTTGCAATTGCCTGTGGGACACTCCCTAGACAATTATGGATCTGATCAAAGGCCCAAGACAACAGGGAGCGCAGACATAGGTTTGTGATCCAAAAGCAAAAACTGAAAAGGGGAGGGGGGTTGCTCAATCTGAAGGTGGTCCCGACAGATAGATAGACAGATAGACAGACTTTCCTTGCCCAGACATCCTGTCTGAAACCGCCGCAAATAGATAGAACAATTAAGTCAGGCCTGGTCATTTTCATTTCCCTGACCTTCGACCTGCGCCTCCCACACATGTGAGGGAGACAAATTACCGCTGGCACTGGGGTTTGATCCCCAAAATCAATGGCGGGGACCAGTGCTGCATGAAGGGCGCAGGGAGCCGGTGGGCAGGAGACATAAATCATACCTGTATTTGATCTGAGGGCCCCGGGGCCAGCTGCCATGTCACTGCTTACATGTTTCCTCCGCTAGCCTCTGAACCCCCTGAAGGCGTTTGCACCCCCACACCCCGGCCCGCACCCCGTCCACCTCGAACACACACACACACACACACACACACACACACACACACACACACACACACACACACACACACACACACACACACACACACACCTCACACACTGCTCAATAAGCCTCAGCCAAACCGTGTGTGCCATCATACTGTGCCCTCATGTCCGGCTATATAAACTATAATGAAGCGATGATATAACTCTCAGCATTTCTTTAGATGCATGTCATTATGTCAGAGCAGGGGTTAGGCACGTTTCTCAAAAACACCAAGAGGTAGACTGCAGGATTGGACACAGATCCTTCGGGCTGTGAGTCAAAAACCAAAAGCACTGAACTCCTGGCCCCATATACCATGAAACCCAAAGAGAAGGGTCCAACCAGCAACATAAAAGCACATTTACATGATAATATCACCGGCATAAATTTGCTGCGGGAGAGTCCCACTGCAGGCAAATGCAACTGTAGTATTTTTGCAATTGTTAGCAAAGGAAAGTCCTGCTCAAAGTTTTAACCTTTGTTAGAGTAATAGTATGGCTCGAATCCATGTGCTGATTTTTTCTCTCTCACTCGTCAGTGTACCGAAGCTGGCGTAAGACCCCTGGGTACCTTGTCTCCGGGCCAGGCTAAACCAGAATTACATTAACACCCACAGAGGGTTTCATCAGACCCAGTGAAGCCCCCCCCTTCCCCCCAGCCCGGGACACCTTTAATAGAGTTTTCCCTCCCATGGATGCAAGCTGCTCTGTTTATAAACCTTTCCTGCCTGAAAAAAAGGGGTTTACATTCTTCTTATGCCAACAAAACTATGCCGCTTCAAGTGATCAAATCAGGGCCAAAGAAATTGCATTTGTAGCGAGGACGATCAAATGCAATTGTAGCACAACAAACATATTAGCGGCACGATCCACGCGGTAAAACCCCTGTATTGGATTAACGGAGAACCATCGAAAAAGGGAACATGGACGGGTGGAAATCTAAGATGACTATTTTCCTTTATAAGGTTTCCTTCGCTCCTCTGTGCCTCTGGGCTCCGGGACATTACAAGGGCTGTATGCAAGTGAGGAATCGCGAGGGGTGAAAAGAGAAGTATAAAGTGTATTGGATTACAGTGGATTCTACTGCTCTAATGTGGCATGCTAGTTCATCGTAAGACAAAAAAACACAACGCTAAGGTCTAAATGAATGCCCCAGTAAGAAGAAGCCATTGCAGAATCATTCCTGAGGACGATTGGCAACCTTAATCAAATTCTTTGCCAAAGTTCAAGTTTAGAGAAAAGGCTCGCAGAACAAATCAACATGTGCTGATGGAACACAGTGTGTTCCTCCCGATTCAAACGGCCCACTTTGAAAGAAATAAGGGAGATGTATTTCCCTTTTTATTTGTTATGAACATAAACAAAGATAGAGATGTCAGAGAAGAAT